>NC_089770.1:33104428-33179428 GCF_040412425.1 Macrobrachium rosenbergii | reverse complement strand
GCTTTCGAAATGACAAGACGAGAGAGAGACTCCCAGGACACAGACCGACTCAGAAGAAGTCAAAAGCTTTCCTCTCCACAGCTGCCCCTATTGTATAATGTGGCTGTTGTTGGGCCTCCAGTAATCCTTTGTCGTGATTCTTTTCATTCCCCTCGCCTGCTGGACCCCCGTGGATGAGGAATCCATCTCCTGCATAAGGGAAAGTGCTGCATCTCGAGGTTCTCACCAAACATTCACGTCTTAACTCTTTGACTTTACTGCATTTCCTTTTCTAAGTGCGAGATGTGTGTTGCTTATTGTATATGTAGCTCATGCCTTAAGCATAGTCGGTAAAGTGAAGTAAGTAATTGTGTAATTCAGTGTTGCGGAGAATGAGTTGCTAGGTACCTTCTGTACACCCCGCGATCCCCTACCAAGTGTCACATTGCATCTGCATAACCACGTGCATTCTCCCGCAGACAGGAGTTAGTTAGCTGTGCATCTGCTCTTCACTTTGTGTGCACAGTGGTGTCCCCCTCTGTATTTCTTCCCATGGTGTCCCAATGTAGTGGGCTCCATTGTGTTCACTTCATGATTCTCATTCCTTTGTTGATTATCTAAGTTACCTGACAGGACCCTGTCATCTGTCTCCATTTTACGTTCCCTCATTCTTCTGATATGTGTTCTTATTTGTAAATACAATGATTTAAGTTAAACCTAAGAGTTTTCGTAATCATTCCTGATTCTGAGGAGGGCCTTCAGCTGTAATATGTTGTATGATTCTTACCTAACTTAAGGCCACAGCCTGATTTGCATTTATCCCCAGGTAAGTTGCACACACCCTCAGTAAAATCATATCAATATGTACATATATATATATATATATATATATATATATATATATATATATATATATATATATATATATATATACACTGATATGCTTTTACTGAGGGTGTGCAACTTAAATGGGAATAAATACAAATCTGGCTGTGGCATTAAGTAAACTAAGATTATATATATATATATATATATATATATATATATATATATATATATATATATATATATATATATATATATATATATATATTGTCATAAACTGGGTCCTTGGTTGAGGAGAGAACTGGAACAGTTTATCTTTTAGTGACTGCCTATGTACCAAGGGGGTCCCAAGTTTATGAACAAAAGGAAAACTACTGGAAACTCACCTTAGAATCTTCCTGGATTTACATAAATAATGAGGGTCACCATTTGGAATTAGAATTCTTTTACAATTAAAAGAGGTTTATTTACAGAGACTGGGGCAAATATGCAAGAGAAAAAAAAAGAATGTAACATGTAGCCAATTTACAGGCACATAAATTACATAGAGTACCTCAATAATGCAGTGATTTGCACATAAGCAACGTAAATATGAAGGGCCGCAGATACAACAACCCCGTGATAACAACTGACTCTGTTATGTAAAAAATCATTCACAGACAATAGTACATTGGAAGGGGTAAATTCCAGGGTAATGGCAATCAGTTAATTAAGATGATTTCTGTGGGGGCAAGCAACGGAGTCTTGCAATCAGGCTACGACCAGCAATGGTCGTGAAATTTGGATGGCAGTGAGAACTAGTGGGGCATAGATTTGCAAACTGGACGGGATAAGATGGCTCCTGGAAGAGAGGTCAGGAGTTAATACCACACGAAAGAGAAAGGAAATCTCCCTATAAAAGTATTACACAAATGCACGTTCTTAAATTCTAAACGTCACGTAGCCCAGATTATAAATATGAGAAAGCACTTAATCACAGTCTTGGAATCGCGGTGGATTGGGCTTTTGAAACAAGGAACACGTGCTCGCCATCACACAAAGGGGGAAGCTTGGGAGAAAAAGGGTTTAAGCTTGATGTTAAATGAGAGAAATGGAAGGAAGTTATTGAAGAGAGACAGGAGGTGACTGGCACCAAATTCACTCTCAGCTTACCTATTTCAGATGAATATTTGAGCTCCAAAATACCACATCTCAGGCTTACGATTGTGAAGTTGAGCCGTCACCTCAGACAGATGTGGCTGGACTGGTGGCTGGACAGAGTCTACCTGCTTTCTTTCTCGAGCGGTGGCGTCGGAGCGATAGGCTTTACCTGAAAGTGAATTCCTTGCCAGTAAAAAGATCAAAGGAATAGAGGTCTTAAGGATAATGAGCCTAAGGTTTAAGGTGCTAGCTCCCCACTGAGTGGTTTACACCCTAACGTCTATTTCCTCCTTGAGCCTACTTTGAAAACATTACCCCCAGAAGGGGGAGGAATCTAGGTGTGTGCTGGTAGCAGGGGGTTGAAGGAGGGAGATCTATTGTGTAGTAGGCCAAGGCATTTCCTGAAGGCTACGATGGCATGTATCCTGGGTCCATATAAGTGGAAATCAGCTTGGTTCCGCCATATTGGCTCAATTATAAGTTAACTTAGACGATGGATTTTCACTAGAAAGCAGCTAGATGGCGGCTAACTAGGAGGGAGGAATGTAAATCCTTGACAATATATATGTATATATATATATGTATGTATATATGTATGTGTATATATATATATATATATATATATATATATATATATATATATATATATATATATATATATATATACAAACATCCTTTAATATCCAATTCGCCCTACCTCGGAAATAATATATTTTCATATATGTTACCGAAGGGGAATTTTTAGTTGATAATAAGTCCACCGTCCCGTGGGGTCCGAACCAGCGATGGACGAGGACTCAGGACTACAGGGACGCATATCGGCCACAAGAGAGGTATAAGTGAATATCACCTCCCATCAACTCACCCGTCGAACTCAGGTGTTTTGCATTTGGAGACGATATCCACCCACCTCTGCCATGTTGACCGTATATTTGTCGCATATATATGACTATTTATATATCACCGTATTCATATACAATCATATATCCTTTAATATCATACCTAAATAATATATATATGTTATATATATATACGACGAGACTCAGGACTACAGGGACGCACTAACGCAGTCGGCCACAAGAGAGGTATAAGTGAATATCACCTCCCATCAACTCACCCGTCGAACTCAGGTGTTTTGCATTTGGAGACGATATACCCACCTCTGCCATGTTGACCGTGTAAAATGTGATAAATTCATTCCATCCAAATGCCAGAGGTTGGATATCGTTCCAAATCAAACACCTGAGTCAATATTTCAAGAGAACTGCCGTACGGACGGTGGACTTATTATCAACTAAAAATTCTCCTTCGGTAACATATATGAAAATATTATTTCCGAGGTAGAGCAAAAAGGACGTTTGTAGCAGGTATATGAATCACGGTGATGTGATAAATAGTCATTTATATATATATATATAATATATATATATATATATATATATATATATATATATATATATAAACACCCTTTGCACTCCCTAAATTAGTATGCATTTGGAAAAAATTTATTCCATCCGAAATTCGTTCAGTCTCAATATTTCAAGAGAACTGCTGTAATTATTTATGCTTACACCAAACAGGAAGGATTCGCTATACATAAACAAAAGTGTCTTTTAACGAATACATAACAGAATAAGGAGAAGAATTGAGCGATTGCTCTAAAATTAGAAATAAAAAGTCTTTTGTTCTGTTGCTGAAGAGAAAGGAAACTGATCGGATTACGATGACAGGTAAAAGTAAAACAAATCTTGGGGTTAGTGCCAAATGAAAAATTTAACTGAACGGATAGATTTCAAAAACAATTAAAACAAGTAAAAAATGCGCCTGAGTTTCTTCGGAGCAATCGAGTTTCTGCATAGCGTATAATCAAGGCCACCGAATATAGATCTGTCTTTTGGTGGTTTTGCCAAAATTCTGTATGAGCCGTGGCCCATGAAACTTGAACCACTCCCCGGTGGTGGCCCATCCTATATTGTTGCACGATTATGACTAACTTTAACTTTAAATAAAATAAATACTACTGGTGGCTAGAGGGCTGCAATTTAGTATGTTTGATGATTGGAGGGTGGATGATCAACATATTAGTTTGCAGCCCTCTAGCCTCAGTAGTTTTTAAGATCTGAGGGCGGACAGAAAAAGTGCAGACAGAATAGTGTGGACCGACAGGCCAAGCTGGCACAACAGTTTTCCTTTACAGAAAACTAAAATGGCTGTATTTGTGTGTGTGTGTGAATGTGCGTATGCACCAGAATAACTCTGAAATGCATTGAACAATTTCAACCAAACTTAGTATACATATGAATTACTATCCGGAAAAGAATACTGTGGGGGTAAGACATCACTTGCACCAAAGGGGTGGGGTGGGAAGGGGGAGACGTAAAAATAACCGAAAACGACTAATCCATAGTTTTTGAGGTTGCTGAGATGAATAGTGACACTCCAGATGCCCTAAGTTCAAGTTCAGCCCCGATAGGAAGGGGGTGTGTGAGAAGTGGTGGGAAGGGGGTGACACATAAAAATAACGGAAAACGACAGATATTAGTGTCTAATCCATAGTTTTTGAGGTTGCTGAAATGAATAGTGACTTTCCATGCCCTTTAAGTCCAAGTTCAGCCCCGATAGGAAGGGGGAGTGTATTTGTGAGAAGGGGTGGCAAGTTCACAGGTTTAAATTTAATTTTGTTTGGAAGTAAGAAAGAAAACAATTGATAAAGGTGTATTGATATGTTTTGAACTGATATATACATGTTAATCCAGAAAACCTTGTCATTTGCAACATAAAATGCTTTCATTCAACGCTGTAATTGTTTAAACATTCCTTCAGATTTCGGAGAAGTCTCTCTCTCTCTCTCTCTCTCTCTCTCTCTCTCTCTCTCTCTCTCTGAAACTAAAATTAGAATAGCCATTTACTGCCCTTGACTTAAACCCTCAACTCTACCCCTTGGTTTGGGAAAAGGGCTGATTCGTCTATACGAACCCTATAAAAAAACTTCCCTCTCGACTCCATGACGAATGAGAAGCGGTGTCAAAGTCAAAGTTTTTCCTTGGCTCAGAGAAACCGAAAATTCACAAACGCCGAACTTTCAGAGAAATAGAAACCTTAATATTCCCCCACCTCGAAAAAAAAAAGGAACACGGTCTCCGGTCAGTACTAATGTATTGCAAATCCTGTTGCCTGCCAGGGGTGGTGCTTACTGCTGGGCACGGAACTGACATTTCCCATCTACAATAGAATCGTTATGCTTGATTTAAGGATATACATCTGTATAACTAATGTTGTTGGGTGGATACAAGTCTTTGTCGTTTTTCCCTGCTTGGAAGGTTTCATAAACAATTCTCAACAGACAAGTACTTATGACCTTTTGTGGCATGAAGCTCTCTGATCAACATCTACTTGCAAACCTGCGTCTTCATTAAAGAAACATTACCTCAGGTGGGCACCTTTTCCTTTTCCGAAGTTCCTGTCTATGGGTTCCATTGGTATCAAACAGACAACGGCAGGAAATGTGATAGAATTCTCAGGATAGAAGTATAAGATTTCTTCAGCGTTCCCAACTAATAAGTGTTTTTATTTTTTATTTTACAGTTTTATTTACTAAATGGGATTTCAAACTTTTTTAATGGAATATGTAGGATATATTTCAACTTAATTTCTTTTATATAGCAAGAAATAAGGGCAAGGTTGTAACAGTACATCAACTATAACTTTATTTTTACAAAATGAAAACAAAATGGGACATAGTTGACGAACAACAGAGTAATATAGTGTAGTGTTCAAAGCATATTTTCGAAGCTTATTTCCTTAATTTCCTATTATGAGATAGTTCTATGTCCCACAGGTCTCAAAAATAGCTAAAATATTAAGATACGTTTCTAATGATTCTAAAAGAATGCACTAACAGAAATTCCATTAGAGAACCAGTTTGCGGAGCATCTAAGCTCTAGATTACTTTATTACTAGAAATATCTACCTCTACCCCTAGCTTCAGACTCTTATTTAGTATTTGCCGATTCATTAGTCAGGAATCTTTCAATAATTGCCTTTACTTTTTTTTTAGTAGAACAGTAAGAGCTAGAAAAAAAAACAATATCTCTTCCCTTCATTTTCCTTTTTAAAATTCACTCCTTGCTTTGGCCCACTCTTGTGACTTTTTTATTTTCCCATTTTAATTCACTCTTTTTATAGTTCTTTTCATATTGTTCAGAGAAAACCTTTAGCTTGGCCGTGAAAGCTCATTTTAACTTTCCTCCCAAACCGTTTATACCGTTTGCTTTTGCATCTGTTTTTCTAGGTTGTTCCTATTTCTCAGAAATGTCCAACGTGAATATAAGCGTTACTTTACCAAATTTTCTTAACCTTTATTTTTTTATTAGTTCCTTTTTATTGTGACTGATGTACTGATAAGGCTAAATTACCCGTAAACTTTTTACATCCAAAACTTTCAATTTGCTTTCTATTTATCCTGTTCTTGAGAGGTTATGAGTAAACGGTATATTTGTTGTGTTTTCAATATAATCTTTTTGTTCATGTGGATTGTTCTTCAATTTACATAAATCAAATAATAAATGTAAGTCACGTGTACTGCAATTTGAACGCTTTATAATGCAATGACCGGAGAAAGAGTGGAAGAAAGAAGACTAACTTTCACGAAGACCTTTCCCGACTAACTTTCGCTTCTTTTCCCCGACGAGCGTCATTCATTTCTTCGCCCTTCTCGGCGCGGCATCCGCGAGCCAATCGCCGAACGGGAGGTCGCGATCGATACTCGTCCGCTCGTAATTGTTCCCCCAGAAACCGTCAAGAATCGAGTCGCTGGCCATCAGGAAAGAGCCAGAAGACGATTTCAGAAGTCGTCAACAGATTGCTTGCAATAAAGTCGTTCAGCGAGATTTTCCGCAGTGATTTTGAGCAGATGTCTTCGTGTTTGCTTGAGTCTGCTTGTGCTCGTAAGTGTCTGAATTATCACGAGAAGGGTGGAATTTCATGCAAATGTTTAAAGAAGATGTAATCCCTTTAGCTTTTAAGGAAAGTCTTCTTATTCACAGTACTGAGTTCCATTCCATCGCAAGAACTTTATCCGGAAACACACGCACATTTCCTCGAAGAATAAATATCCACACGTTTCAGGCTTGCCGCAAAAAGTCTTCACTGCCAGCGAAGTGAAAAGAAATAACGGGGTCCGATTTGCTCACTAAATCTAAGCTTTGGAGCGAAGAGAACTCTAAGCAATACGTGATCAGGTATTTGGTCGTATTTTGCTCACGCAGTAATTACGGATTTCTTTCTACTTCAGTTCGCATTTTTCGGGCAACTGCAGTGCATTACTTCCCTGAAGCAGTTCTCATTGTATTTTGATAATTTACTCACACTTTCATCTGCTTATCAATATGTTAATTTACTTGTTAAGTTCCAATAACTGTGTTTCCTTTGACCTTACGCTACTTCTTTCAAATGAACACCATATTCTTTGGAAGCTTGAATTTCAAGTCAATGGACCCTGTGGGCTTACTCCACACGAATGGGAGTCATCTTCTGAATAATAATAATAATAATAATAATAATAATAATAATAATAATAATAATAATAATAATAATAATAATAATAATAAATTTTAACTTTGTCTTCAACCAGTACAATAGTTATAAACCTCCTGATTTCGATTTAGCATAAACGAAAGCCTTTTCCGAAATTTTCTACCCGCAACGGTTCCAGTATATTTCCGTAAGTGTTTCCAATAGAGCTTTCGAGGTTCCAAGTGCACAACATCCTGAGGGAGGCTGTCCCACAGTCCAGCTGTGTGAGGAAGACAGGACCTCTGGAACTGAGAAGTCGACAGCGAGGGAAATTTACTGCCAATTGCATCTGTGTGTGTGTCCGCCAAGAGTAATTGCCATCTTTGTGTTTGACATTCCACGACTTACAAGTGAGTATCAGTAATTTCGGATATTTTAGTCATTTCGATCATTTCAAGGCACTACAAAGGAAGTGGTTATTAACTTTTCAGCATCGATAGGGTACTGGTCGTATTTTCTTACACTGTAATCAAATCTTTCTTTCACTGTTGCCGACGTAACTGGGGTTTAATCCATGAATAGATTTCCGAAGAGGAATTTTATTAAAACGGAGATTATGATGCTGTGCAGGTTGTTTCATTTGGGATCTGTTTACAGTTAAGTCTTGACAGCTGTGACACGAAATTTAATTAGGCAAATTTATAAACTCTTGTAGGAAAATGACGGTTTGTTGGTTTTAAATGGGTAAAGCTTCCTTTCTACCAAGAGAATGACTTCGGTAGATCCCCGAACGAAACAAGAAGTTTGTTTCGGCTTTTTGTCATTTTTCCAGACTTGGAATTCTTGTGTAACGAGACGAGTTCAGCCAAAATATAAATTTAAAACGTTTCATAATTTTACATTAAAAAAGTGAAATGTAGTTCGAGTTTAGTTAGAAGATAAATTGAATGAATTTCATATAGTTTACATTATGAAAGTGAAACATAGCTTCAGATCCACTGCCTGTGAAGTGTACACAGAAAATGTCTGAAGGAAGAGGGAACATGAATCTCCTCAGAATGTGTCGCACACTAAACAGACTTCTCTAAAAGGCGCATGAACCGGAAATGAAGAAAATAGAGCTTTTCTTATAGTTTATTTCTTCAGCTTCACTTTGTTTATCCAAAAGGAATACTGGCAGGCAAAACCGGGTATGTGCCACACCCACGTCGGATCGATCGCGAGAAGAACTGGTAGCCATTTCATCGTTCAACGTGAAGTGGGTTTGTCCAGGGAATGAAATTCTATTAGGAGGGGAAGGGGAACATTGCTGAAACGTGTTCTTTGAACTTGGGGTGTCTTGTTCTGTTCTCTCTCTCTCTCTCTCTCTCTCTCTCTCTCTCTCTCTCTCTCTCTCTATATATATATATATATATATATATATATATATATATATATATATATATATATATATATATATATATATATATATATATATATATATATATATATATATATATATATATATATATATATATATATATATATATATATATATATATATATATATATATATATCAAAAAGGAGAGACAAGGGACGAGATATTTTTTCTAGCTCTTAGTGTTCTACTAAAAACAAAGTAAAGGAAATTATTGAACGGATTCCTGACTAATGAATCCGCAAATACTAAATAAGAGTCTGAAGCTAGGGGTAGGGGTAGATATTTCACGTGTTTATAAGTTATATTAATAAAGTAATCTAGAGCTGAGATATTCTGCAAACTGGTTCTCTAATGGAATTTCTGTAAGTGTATTCTTTTGAGAATCATTAGTAACGTATCTTAATATTTTTAGCTATTTTTGAGAACTGTGGGACATAGAACTATCTCATAATAGGAGAGTTCTATCACATTATATTAAGGAAATCAACTTCGAAAATGTGCTCTGAACACTACAGTATATTATTCTGTTGCTCGTCAACTGTATCCCATTTTATTTTCATTTTGTAAAAATAAAGTTATAGTTGATGTACTGTCACAACCTTGCCCTTATTTCTTACTATATAAAAGAAATTAAGTTGAAATATATCCTACATATTCCATTAAAAAAGTTTGAAATCCCATTTAGTAAACAAAACAGTGTAAAATAAAAATAAAAAAAAACACTTGTTAGTTGGGAATGCTGAAGAAATCTTATACTTCTATCCTGAGAATTCTATCATATTTCTTGACGTTGCCTGTTTGATACCAATGGAACCCACAGACAGGAACTTCGGAAAAGGAAAAGGTGCCCACTTGGGGTAATATTTCCTCAATAAAGACGCAGGTTTGCAAGTAGATGTTGATCAGAGAGCTTTATGCCACAAAAGGTCACAAGTATTTGTCTGTTGAGAATTGCTTATAAATCCTTCCGAGTAGGAAAAAACGACAAATACTTTTCTCCACCCAGCAGCAGTAGTTATACAGATGTATATCATTAAATCAAGCATAACGATTCTATTGTAGATGGGAAATGTCAGTTCCGTGTCCATGAAATGCTGGTACTCCAAGCTTTCTAAAGAGCAAACTATCGTGACCGAAAAGTTTTCACTCGCACTTTACCTTAGGGGAAGCTGGTCTCTGACGAAGAAGGACGAGGGTCACCGACGATACAGGCTGTCCCTCAAGGATGACTGGAGTCTGGAGTCAGACAGGGATGAAAGGTGATCTCTCAGCAAGCTGCATAACCCGCCCATGTGTATGGCTGTCCCCTACGACTCCGCACAAGACTAACTGCTTCTACTGCTGTCTTTCCCTTATAAGGGGCTCCGGCTGCGCCATGCCGTGGTGTGTCATCCACCAGGTGTTCAATGATTCGGTCCTCTTCTCAGGTTTCCTGTGGAGGTAAGACAATTCAGGTACCTTAATTTGCCTTTAGAAAGGCCATTTAAGAAGATTAGTAGGGCTAAGCTTCTTAAGGGAGTGGCATTAAGTCTCCTCCTGACCCCTTTTATCTGTGTCATCTCAATATCCGTTCCAGGTAAAGAAAGGACAGATCGGAATGTTGATAACCGGGTTCTGATTTCTAAGTCAAATACGATCGGCCATGCGGCTCTCAATAAACAAAGGGTAAATTAGGTTTGGGGGGAGGTGCGTTGTGCAAGACTTCTGGTTGATTATAACAATATATATATAATTATAATAATATATATATATATATATATATATATATATATATATATATATATATATTAACTTTATCACATACACAATTGTTCTGTGCATTAGTAGAATTACTAAAAGGGCCTCATTCAAACTGAGTTTTTTTTTTTTTTCAGAAAAAGTTACAAGCTTTCTTGGACAAACAGTCCACATTATCAAGTATCCGTAACTTTTCCTGAATAAAAACTCCGTTAGATACCATCCAGTTTGAATGAGGTCCTTTTAGTAAATATATATATATATATATATATATATATATATATATATATATATATATATATATATATATATATATATATATATATATATATATATATATATATATATATATATATATATATATATATATATATATATATGTGTGTATTCTTACCTTACTTAATGCTACAGCCAGATTTGTATTTATACCCAGGTAAGCTGTAGCACACCCTCAGTAAAAATCATATCAATATCAACATATATATATATATATATATATATATATATATATATATATATACACATATATATATATATATATATATATATATATATATATATATATATATATATATATATATATATATATATATATATATATATATATATATATATGATTTTATACTATGATTTTTACTGAGGGTGTGTGCAACTTACCTGGGGATAAATGCAAATCTGGCTGTGGCCCTAAGTTAGGTGAGAATCATACAACATATTACAGCTGAAGGCCCTCCTCAGATTGGCGAATGATTGGGAAAACTCTTAGGTTTAACTTAAATATTTACAAATAAGAACACATATCAGAAGAATGAGGGAGTGTAAAATGGGGACAGATGACAGGGTCCTGTCAGGTAACTTAGATAATCAACAAAGGAATGAGAATCATGAAATGAACACAATGGAACCCACTACATTGGGGATGCCATGGGAAGAAATACAGAGGAGGACATCATTGTGCACACAAAGTGAAGAGTAGATGCACAGCTAACTAACTCCTATCTGTGTGAGAACGCACGTGGGTATGCAGATGCACTGTGACACTTGGTAGGGGATCGTGGGGTGTACGGAAGGTACCTAGCAACTTGATCTCGGCAACACTGAATTACACAATTACTTACTTCACTTTACCGACTATGCTTAAGGCATGAGCTACACATACAATAAGCAACACACATCTTGCACTTAGAAAAGGAAATGTAAGAAAGTCAAAGAGTTAAGACATGAATGTTTGGTGAGAACCTCGAGATGCAGCACTTTCCCTTCTGCAGGAGATGGATTCCTCATCCTCGGGGGTGCCAGCAGGGGAGGGGAAAGAACAGAATCACGACAAAGGATTACTGGAGGCCCAACAACAGCCACATTATACAATAGGGGCAGCTCTGGAGAGGAAAACTTCCCACTTCTTCTGAGTCAGTCGGTGTTCCGGGAGTCTCTCTCTCGCCTTGTTATTTCATGAGCCTCTTATAACGTTTGAGGGTTACACTTGGGCATCAAGATAGATGGCGCTCGTGATTGGCCTGACCGCATGTCTTGCACAGGGCCCCTTGGGTGGCACGAGGTCAGAGTGGCTCAGCTCTTTAAACATGGCGCTGAGCACATGTCGGTTTCCCTGCCATTCCGCCAGCGCTGGTTGCCCTTGGGGGGGTTGAACTTTCTCCTGGGCCAGCATCTGCAAACCAGCATCTCACAATCAAAAGGACAAAGGAAGATTAACAGGATTAACCCTCAAAGGGAGTGGTAAGAGTGGTTTGTAGGGATGAATTTTGCCTGCAGTTTTAAGTTAATGGAATGAATACAAAGACTGGATATTTTACTATAAATATTATTATTTCTAAGGAGGATGAGATGGCGCGAAAAGAGGTTTCCTCATTACAATATATACTATATATATATATATATATATATATATATATATATATATATATATATATGTATGTATGGTATGGAAAGAGGTTTCCCTAGTTACAATATATATATATATATATATATATATATATATATATATATATATATATATATATATATATATATGTATATATATATATATATATATATATATATATGTGTGTATATATATATATATATATATATATATATATATATATATATATATATATATATATATATATATATATATATATATATATATATATATATATATATATATATATATATATATATATATATATATTGATATGTTCTTACCTGGGGATCTAGTTTAACCACTGGGTTACACTATGGGTATATGCAACTTACCTTGGATAACACAAATCTGGACTCTGGCCTTGAGGTAAGGTAAAAACATATACATCAAAACCTGGCTGAAGGCCTACCCTAAAAGGGGAGTGATTAAGTAAACTCTGAGGTTTAACTTAATTATTTATATTTACAAAAGAAAACACATATCAGAAGACAGTGGCGTAATTTGAGACAGGCAAACATGGTCCCGTGATACAAGATGACAAAAGCAAATGACTGAGAATTGCTTGAAGAGACACAATGGGAACCCGTTTCAGAGGGCACCATAAATGATGCACAGATCCACAGCTGACTACCTCTAATCTGTAATCGAAACACCTATGGTTACTCAACTGAAAATAAGACTTTAATTAGGGAATCGAGGAATTACACAGAAGGTGCTTAGACTGAACTTGATTCCAATAACTCAAATTTTAATGATTTGCGTTAAACCTCATGCCAATGCTTGACAAATTAAACAACACAACAATAAAAAGTAATAGAGGTCTCACTGTAGGAATATCACACTATGAAAAGGAAAGCAGAAAGGTAGTTAAAGGCAGACAGGGACGTGACCTGCTAAAATAACCTTAAATTCAGCACTTTACCTTAAGCAGGCGAAAGGGAGGCTAAGTGAATAAGGTCACAGTAGAAGTTACTATGCCCCAGACAGCCACATGTCCAGAAGGGGCAGTTCAATAGAGCAAGGAACAGGACATGAGTCCTGGAATAGCTTTTGACCAAGTCTAAGATCGAGTGAACCCTTCTGGGATTCTTATAGCTTCTTGGGATTACGATTCTGCTCTTTGTAGTTGGCGCTGGTGTTGCTATGACTGCATGCCACTGCAGACATGGGCCGCATGGTCAGGTTCCAAGACAGCACCAAACACATTGTCAATCCTTGGCCACTCTGCCCACCAACTTGTCTAGGGCGAAGATTTGCTTTCCTACCGGATCAGCACCTGAAATTTAAGGTTCTGGCAGTCACTTGAACAAGGAAAACTGATTAAGGTATTCGACCCCAAAGGCAGAGGTGAAGGAGAGGTCGGTAGGGGTGAATTCTGCCTACGGTGTTCTTTGCCATAAAACAAAAAAAGCAACTGAATATTTGAAATTATATCTTGACAGATGAGATGGCTTGGGAGAGTTTTACTCTTGACAATATATATATATATATATATATATATATATATATATATATATATATATATATATATATATATATATATATATATATATATATATATATATATATATATATATATATATATATATATATATATATATATATATATACTGCCTGCTACACAGATCCTTTCTCTTTTCAAGCTCTGTTTTTGTACAGCTCCCTTAAAAGTGAGGTTCTTTCTCTCCGAGAGATCAGTGGGTTGCATATTAATCGGTGTTATGCATAAGAACGGTCTCGTCTAAATGTTTGGAGAATTTTGCATAAATTCACTCTCCCGTTTGGTGAATGTTGGTCAGTCTAGTAACTCTTGAGGAAAACTAATTCAGAAAAAGATTTTCCCAAAAGAATCAAATCTTTGTTCTTTTACCATTTTCCTCCCAATGGAAAAAAATATAATTTGGATTATTTTTCTTGTTCTTTTGTTGCGAATTACGAATGGAATATTATATAACTATATTTTTTTAAAGAAAATTTATCTTTTCTCAGACCGCAGAAACATGGTAATAACCGTGTGTCTTCTTGCCACAAAAATTCGTCTTGAAAATTGCGTAATATTGCAGATCATATATCTGAGAGGTCTTTTCCTGAGTGAGGATCAGTAAGTCTTACTCTGACGATCCCAGTGAAAGGTGTAACACTGAAATTGAGTCAAATATGTTGGTGTTGGTTGGCTGTAATTCTTTTAAAGAAAAGAGGCGCCGAGGAAGACTAATTGTTTTTATTACTCAAAGATCACCTTTGATTTACAGATTCCAGTGTTGAATATGATACTGACTGATAATTACCGAAGGCAAATATCATTCACTTATGGAGAATTTTATGGAGAATTTCTCTATCACGGAGTGGCTGTCCTTAGATAATGAAACGATATCTTTTATAAAGACAACTTTTTTTTAAAATGTTGTGGTAAAACAGGTGCATTTGGATCAGTATTATATTTCAGATAATCCATCTCTTCCTCTCATAAGTTTTCAGTAAAGAAAAAAATTGTCTGAAGACTTTCAGAACACCCTCAGTGCCATAATCTATTTCCACTGCATCTTATTCTACACGGCGAAACCTACTTCAACATAATAGATAATACGGTGTTTTCAAATAACTTACTCTCACTTCGAAGGCAAAACTTCAATAAATCACAGGAATGCTCTTGTGTCCTTTGAATCTGAGGCCGAGAGAGAACTCTGCACTAATCATCATCATCATTATTATTATTATTATTATTATTATTATTATTATTATTATTATTATTATTATTATTATTATTATTATTATTCAGATGATGAACCCTATTCATATGGAACAAGCCCAAAGAGGCCATTAACCTGAAATTCAAGCTTTCAAAGAATATGGTGTTCAATAGAAAGACGTAACTGAAGGTAATAGGAAATACAGGAAGAAGAGATTAGGTATTAGAAAAGAAAACAAAAATTAACGAATTAATAAACAGATAAAATGTAAGTATATTATTAAAATACAAAAATTGCTTTAGGTAGTAATGCTTTGCATCTTCTCTGGAACTTCTGAGGTTCCAACTGCACAACATCCTCAGAAGACTGTGTCCTGTGATCATGACCCAATTCTTTTTGTATTTTCTATGAAGAGCAACTTCAGCATGGAATTGAATTAATTGCTATTTATGGTTGCCATAGCTGCAGTCCTGTTGAAAATACTGATTACCAAGTTGTAGTTGTTTGTTCTTTTTTTTTTCTCTTTTTGTCTATGTAACTTTGATCGTGGTATGCGAAAGTTTTTTTTAGGTGAGAATGTACCTACCACAACCTCTCTCTTCATTGTCACTCTTTCTCTCTTTACCTCGCCGTCGCCACCCTCTCTCTCTCTCTCTCTCTCTCTCTCTCTCTCTCTCTCTCTCTCTCTCTCTCTCTCTCTCTCTCTCCCTTTGTCCATCCCTAATGGAAACTGGCCATAGAATTTCACGCCAAAGCAGGATGACTTTGTCAGGCATTTTTTTTTTTTTTTTTTGTCGGGGACCAAATCTTTAAACTTTTATTTCTTCGTTAAAATGCAAATCCACCTTTATCAGATAAAGTCCCCCTCCCTTTACCCATTCCAGCAGTTTACCTGTCTGCCCCATGTGGCCTGCATTTTGGCATTTCGGGAAGAATGTCCCAATCAGTGAGCCGAAAAACCCAACCTCACTTTTCCTTTCGATGTCGACCTGAGTCCTAGGCTAAAAAGACACTACCCGGGCTTTACTGCTTTGTCATCAAAAGATAAAGTTTTATAAAGTGGCAGAGGAATAGGGAGGGACTTGTAAATCAAAGAGGCGTTTACTGGGAAGACAAAGGAGGCAAAGAAATGTAAGGGAGAGCTTCATTTGACGACCAAACAAACGAAAAAGGACGAATATTTTAAGCCATTTTTGTCTCGAAATGACCAAAAAGGGAGTCATGTCCACCTTTCGCTAAGTTTTGCAAGTTTATCACATGCGTTATGCATCCTCAGGAGATAAAATATGAATTTATTAATGATGAATAAATATCTATGATCCATGCTGACCCACCCTGACCCCTCATTGGATGAAGGACTGACCTCTGAAAGGTCAAAAAAGAGAGGTCACTGGCATATTCACCATTTCATTGACATCCATACATAGAGAAGGTCACGCCGTCTACGAACAAAATATTTTCAAAAAATTTCATGTCTTAACACTTAAATGCGACCATGAACTTAAATACTTTACGAAATAACAGGAAGAAACCTCACATATATGTTCTCCTAGCACAGGTGCGCGCATGAGCGCTCTTGTGCATGGAAATCCACACGAACAAAATTTTGTAGTCAGTTCTTTGTGTTTCGAAATAAGGCTGTAATGGGTGACTAAGATAATGTTGAGACTTCGGGGGAAAACTTTATAAATGTGGGAAATTTTGGGGTTAATTGTGGGAAATAAATGTGGTAAATGCTTTGAATAGGCTGAGGATGGATGTGGGAAGAATTTTTGCTAAGTTTTACAAAAGAATTTGCGGGAAAATTAAGAAAAATAGACATAAAATTAACTATCAATGTCAAACTTGACCAAACTCACCTCACTAGCCCAGTTCCTTTGATAATTTTTATAAATATACTTCGACATTTTTCATGAATTATGTACATGGTGGCTAGTCAAATGTAGTGGATAGCAACAATGATTGTTAATTTTAATAACATAGGCAAGGCAATTCGCTAAGAAAACATATTTATCTAAATACACCTAGATACTTTATTTGAATTTTTAAAATGTATATACAATATATATATATAAAACACTATAAATAAGACATATAGAAGCTGTGGAATAAAACCGTTCAGAGTTTGAGTTAAATCTTAGCTATAAGTTAGAGATGAATTATTCAAGGGTCGTTCTAGGCATAAAAAACCATTTTTAGGCCCACCACAGTCAAGTACTCAAAGTCAAAGGTGGAAGGTTAAACCGTAATCATATAACTGGCAGCGCCAAGTCGTCTCCATCTTCGTCGCAGTTTAATCAGGGTCTGTGGATAAAGCTAAACCACTCAGCAGCAGAGGGTTTAACCGTAGGTGTGGCTCCTCCTCTCACAGATGATAGGCTTGAGGTGGTGGCATGCCACATCGTGCCAGGTGATGCCGTCCTGGTAGAAGTAGTTCAGCACGGCGAGGCAGAACTCCTTCCCGTCCTCCCTGTTGTCCGGCTGAGGGATGCCAGCGCTGTCGGGTAGATGTACAAAGAGACAGTTAGCCACAAGTCTGGAACACCACCCTAGGCTTACCACGCTATGGCGTTCTTATGGTGAAGGAATGCTACCATAGGCCTACCTCACTATGGTGCAGGAACGCCACTACAGCTCTGTGGCATCGGAACGCCACCCTAGGCCTAATACAACATATATTTGACACCAAACCACCAAGACACAGTCAGGTGCTAGCTGACCTTAGATCAGGGGTTTCCAGGGTGTTCACAGCCATTTTAAGGGGTTTGTGAACCCTTAAAGGGTTTGTAGTAGTAAGGGCATTTTTAAAGGGGTTTGAATTAGAATAGGGTTTTTAAAGGGTTACTTTAATGAGCCCTTAAGGGGTTTGAAGTAGTATGGGGGATTTAAGGAGTTAATTAGATGAACCCCTAAGGGGGTTTAAAGTAGTATATATGGAGATTTAAGGGGTAACTTAAATGAACCCCTAAGGGAGTTTGAAGTAGTAAGGGGGATTTAAGGGGTTACTTTAATGAATCCCTAAGGGTTTTGAAAAAACATGGGGTTTTTAAAGGGTTATTAGATGAACCCCTAAGGGGGTTTGAAAAAACAAGGGGGAGGGATTTAAAGGGGTTGCTTCATAAAATGTCAATTCACAGATGAATCTAATAAGTAGTGATGTTTTTAAGGCAACTACATACGTTATAAAGTAATAAGTAATTAATCACTTTATTGCAAGTTACTTTACTTATTACTTTAAACTTTATCCATTAATTTAAACTTCACTTTACTGATATAGGTAACTCACTCACCCTCCAGTATGGGACCAGTCAAGACCTTCGAATGGGGCGCCGGAGGCCCACTTCCACCCGTATCCCTCGAAACTGCCTCCGGTCCAGATGTACTCCACATTATCTGTTAAGAAGAAGACGACGGATTATTATTAAAGTCTGAAATGGATCCGGAACACTTAAGATTTGAGTGGGACTTCAAAGTCTTGCTGATTTCAGATCCAGAAGATGTGAGACTAAGACTAAGGAACATTAAGAGATGAAATTGCGCAGCTCGGTAACTCTGATCCAGAAGATATAGAAGTGAAGTCTTGCATAACTCAATATCCAGAAGATATAAGTGTAAAGTCTCGCTAACTCAAGATCCAGAAGATATAAGTGTAAAGTCTCGCTAACTCAAGATCCAGAAGACATAAGTGTAAAGTCTCGCTAACTCAAGATCCAGAAGATATAAGTTTACAGTCTCGCTAACTCAAGATCCAGAAGACATAAGTTTGAAGTCTTACTAACTTAAGATCCAGAAAATATAATTTTATAGTCTCGGTAACTCAAGATCCAAAGACATGAAGATATCAAGATTAAAAGACATAAGTTTAAAGTCTCATCTCAAGATCCAGAAGGAATAAATTTAAAGTCTCGCTAACTCAAGATCCAGAAGATATAAGTTTAAAGTCTCACTAACTCATGATCCAGAAGATTTAAGAGTAAAGTCTTGTGTAACTGAGATCCAGAAGAAAAGTGTTGCATAACTCAAGATCCAGGTGACATAGGACTAAAGTCTCGCTTAACTGAGATCCGTAAGATATAGGACTACAGTCTCACGTAACTCTAGATCCAGAAGATAGAGGCCTAAACCATTAAACATCTCTCTCTCTCACCTCCGCCGATGATGCTGTCGATGAACTTGTCTTCGTCGTAGCTCTCGATGCTGACGCCGTACCACCCGGGACCCAGCTTGGCGCAGTAGTGGTTGGCAGGACCCCACTCGTACTTCTGGCCACCATCATGGCGCCAGGAGAAGTGGTAGTCGCTGCCTCCGTAGGATTTGTCGACCTGAGGAGGGGATGGGATTTGTTGGACGAGTTAGAAGAATTAATCACCCACTTTACTGATCAATCGTTAATCCGTTATCATTCCTCAATAACCGGCTGTTACTCCTATGCCTAAAACTTCGGTTAATTCATTATCAATTGTTTGCTGTGTGAATCACTTTATTAATCCACTGTTAAGCCTCAGTAATTACATGTCACTCCTTCAGTGAATATAACTTCTATTAATCCATTATCAGTCCTCAATAATCATGCTATTAATCCTTTATCAGTCCTCAGTAATCATCTGTCATTCCTTCAGTAAAAACGTTTATTAATCCACAATTAGTCCTCAATAATCACTTGCCACTACTTCAGGAGAACCTTCTGTTAATCCATTATCAATCCTCAATAATCATCTGTCCTCCATCAGTAATCACTTCCATTAATCCAATATTAATTATCAGTCATTTATCACTCCTTCAGTAAATACTCCCATTAATTCATTGTTAATCCTCAGTAATCATCTATAACTGCTATATTTAAAACTTCTGTTAATCTATTATCAATCCCGAGTAATCGTCTGTCCCTCCTTCAGCAAACACACCAATAAATCCACAATAAATCCTCAGTAATCCATTATTAATCTTTAGTATTCATTTGTCCCTCCTTCAGTAAACGCCCCCATTAATCCATTATCAATCCTCAACAACCTTCCAGACCTACCAGCCCACCGCCTAATCCTCCGCCGTGCGAAACCACTTGCACTGGTTTAAATCCTCCTCCTCCTCCTCCTCCTCTCCGTGGATTGGCCTGGATCCTCCGGCGGGCGCCACGTAGAATCCTCCCGGGGGAGTATAGGAGGGCCGGCTGCCGTAGATTTGGGCGGTCGCCATAGCTGTGACGAATGCTAACACGAAGACTGCCTTCATCTGGTATGAGAAATGATTAAACTATATATATATATATATATATATATATATATATATATATATATATATATATATATATATAGAGATATATATATACATGAGAGAGAGAGAGAGAGAGGAAACGATTAATTGAGAGAGAGAGAGAGAGAGAGTATTGACTAATATGCAGGTGCATATTAGTAATGTTTTAAGGCAATGTAATTTTTGCGAATAAAATATTAATAAATGTGTGTGTATGTATATATATATATATATATATATATATATATATATATATATATATATATATATATATATATATATATATATATATATATATATATATATAAATATATATATATATATATATTATATATATATATATATATATATATATATATATATATATATACACATGTATATATATATATATATATATATATATATATATATATATATATATATATATATATTATGTATGTATGTATGTATGTATGTATGTATGTATGTATGTATGTATATATATATATATATATATATATATATATATATATATATATATATATATATATATATATATGCATAAATTTATTCAAAAGTATCGAAGACAAACTCAAGGCCAGAACAATTCACCTTTTATTTCTCGGTTTTTTCTCAATTCCCGATGACTCACTTCGCTTTTCGAATAAAAAAAAAGTCTGCCATTATTTTCCAAACAATTTCCAATGTTAAAGAAACCCTAAAGGGCTTTTATTTGCCCTAACAAAAGATTTTACACGAAAAAAGTGACCATCAAGAGAACGTTTGTTTACATTTCCGCAGCGTGACATACCTTGAATCACTTAGCGTAGTGTTTCTTATTTATCGTCATTGGGGAAGAGTCACCCAAGCTTAACGAATGACGAGAAACATTACTCAGATCTGATGGTGAGTCATTGCTTGGATTACCTCCTTTCCACCCCCTCGCTCTAATAACAAGTGAATGTTGAACGTAAATACTTTCCCATTTCGTCTATTATTTTGTTCTTCTGCTTTTTTATTCACTTTTCTCGACTTTTCACTTTTAAATTAAACTTACCGCTCTCTGTTCTTGTAAATATTTTTACGTGATTTTTTTTTTCTTACGTAAAATTGTCTTGTGAAACTTTTAAGACCAGTGACCATAAAAACTTTATTTGAAGCTTTTAAGTAAAAAAAAATAAAATTTTCTTTAAAAGCATCTACAGTATTTACGATTTAATTTTAGACCCATATAGAGTAATTTTTTTGTTTATAAATTTAGCTATGCTTCTTCTATTTTCATTTGAGACATAGTATTTGTTATAAAGTTAATTACACGTAAAAAATGTAGACTGGGGCCTATAGGAATGTCAATTAAGCCGTATTGTTTAAAAATCAAACAATTCATTAATTTTAATTCACCTACAACGTTGAAAACTAATCTTAGGCCTCCTGGAAACATTATAAATTCAGCTGCAGTGTTTACAAATGAATTTAAGACATAAAAATATCGTATCCAATCCAACTGCTCTATTTAATTTCACTTGAGGCCTAAAAATATCATCAATGGGGCTACGCTATTTAAAAAATTGGTCTAAGGCCTATAAAAGTAATTACAGAATAAACTGTGGTATCTAAAATTTAATTTCAAGCCTCTCATATAAATTACAATCACAACACAAAAAATTAACCGAAGGCCTATAAATGTATTGTTATTTAGTCATAATACACAGATATGTACACATTTATACGTGTATGCATATATATATACACTTATCTAAATACATAAATGCACATATATACCTAAATATTCACTTATATGTAAATATGCAAAAACATACCTGTATACACATAAAACATACATATACATATGTATGCATATATATGTATACATACATACACACGAAATGTATACAGATACACTATCACTTATATAAACACAAAAATAAAGTTAAATATGAATGTGAAAAAATCTTGATGTTATTTATTTCCTAATTTTCTCCTTCTAACCTGCTGTCTTACACGTCAGGTGTCATCACTCGAACTTTTACGTTAACTCATCAATTCGCTGAATGCAACAGAGAGAGAGAGAGAGAGAGAGAGAGAGAGAGAGAGAGAGAGAGAGAGAGAGAGAGAGAGAGAGGGGGGGGGAGAAAGAGCAACACTTTTGCCTCCAAAGTCGACACGACACTGGATGAATCTGGGAAGATCGACCAAAAGTCAGAACAATCTTCCAAGTCATTTCGAAAATTGTTGAAATAGTTTTGGAAAAACTATATATACCGATTGTTCTGCGCTTTCGTTATCAATTCGACGGTACAGGATGAATTGGCAGATGTATTTCGATTGTATTCTGATGGTTTTTTTGACACAGAAGGTTCATTGCATGTTGTAATCAGGTCTCGAAGTGTAATGCATCGGATTTTAACGAGTTGGTTTGAGAGAAATTAGACTTACCTCATATAAACACCTGTTTCCGTCGTTTTAAAGCATAGTTGACGCGAATGGGGTCACAGGGTACACAGGAACACACAGAAGAGCAAATACATCCACTACACTTTATAATACAACTGGATAAAGCAGCCAGGTTCGAAAAATATAAAGATGAACTTAAGAGATTTTGACTCACCTCTGCTTTTGAGTGAGATTGGATGAACCTCATTTAAACACCCGTTTCCGTCGTTTTGAAGCACAGAAGAGGCTCAGTAAACTTACAGGAAAATACAGGAGAATAAATACATTAAATACTGTGTATAATACAGCTGTGTAAGAAATCAAAGTGGGAAAATTAATGGATAAACGTAGAGATTTTAACTCACCTCTGCGAGAATGTCTTTAGGTCTGTGCTCCTCTCTGCATCACTCGTCTTTATATCTCACTCGTGGACCAACGGACAAGGTCAGGAAATTCTCCTCTCTCTCTCTCTCTCTCTCTCTCTCTCTCTCTCTCTCTCTCTCTCTCTCTTTATTTATATATACCTCTCTCTCCTCTCTCTTCTCATTTTTATATATTTTTGTTCCTCATTATTTATATATGACTCTCTCTCTCTCTCTCTCTCTCTCTCTCTCTCTCTCTCTCTCTCTCTCTCTCTCTCTCATCTCTCTCTATATATATATATATATATATATATATATATATATATATATATATATATATATATATATATATATATATATATATATATATTTCTCTCTCTCTCTCTCTCTCTCTCTCTCTCTCTCTTTGCGGGTCATTCAATTGCTTTGGACCACCATCCCTAACAGAGACGGAAAGCCATTGGGGTAGGGGTGCCTAGCAACCTCATCCCACAAAGACACCCCCGACGCAGCATGAAAACAAATAAATAGATTAAAAATTAGATTGGAAGAAAGTGAAATCAGACCACAAAACCTCATTCACCATTCAGTCATTTATAGGAGATTTCACATTTTCCCTCAGTCGAAAGGCCATTTGCCTAGATCCCTCTGGTCAGGGTGGGTGGGTAATGGTTGGGGTGAATTCAGGTTAAATTCATGTTGAATTCAGGTTAAATTCATGTTGAATTCAGGTTAAATTCATGTTGAATTCAGACTGAATTCAGGTTTATTTCATGTTGAATTCAGGCTGAATTCAGGTTAAATTCACGTTGAATTCAGGTTAAATTCAGGTTGAACTCAGGCTGAATTCAGGTTACATTCAGGTTAAAGTCTGTCATATCTAATTATTGCATGTTTCCCTTCTCTCTCTCTCTCTCTCTCTCTCTCTCTCTCTCTCTCTCTCTCTCTATGAAAAGCAGGTTAAACTCAGGCTGCATTTGAGTTGAATTCAGCTTAAATTCAGGTCACATTCAGGTTGAATTCAAATTAGGTTAGGAAGCTTTAAGTTCACGTTATATTCAGGATAAATTCAGGATAGGCTAGTTGAGGTTAAGAAGTTAAATTCAAGTTGAGTTCAGGTCAAATTCAGCTTGAATTCAGGATATATTCAGATTAAATTCGGGATAAATTCAGGTTAAATTCAGGTTAAATCCGGGTTAAATTCAGGTTCAATTCAGGTCAAAGTCAGGATAAATTTAGACTGAATTCAGGTTAAATCCAGGTTAAATTCAGGTTGCATTCAGGTCAAAGTCAGGATAAATTTAGACTGAATTCAGGTTAAACTGGAATCAGAGTAAATTCACATTAAATTCTGGTTGAATTCAGGGTAAAATTAGGTTAAATTCAGGCTAATTTTAGGTTGAATTGAAGTTAAATTCAGGTTGAATTAAGGGTTAATTTAAGTTGAATTAAGGTTTAATTAAGATTAAAATTCAGTTTGAATTCAGGTTGTATTCAGGTTAAATTCAAGTTAAATTTTGATCAAATTCAGGCTAAATTTTGGTTGAATTTAGGTTCATTCAGGTTGAATGCAGATTAAATTCAGGTTGAATTTGTGGTAAATTCAAGTTAAATTCAGGTTGAATTCAGGTTAAGTCAAGGTTAAATTCAGGCTGAATTAAGGTTAAATAAGGTCGAATTCAGGCTGAATTCAAATTAAATTCAGGTTGAATTAAGCTTATATTGGGTTGAATTCAGGTTGAATTAAGGTTAAATTAGGTTGAATTCAGGTTAAATCCAGGTTAAATTCATCTTAATTTCAGGTTGAATTCAGCTTAAATTCAGGGTAAAGTCAGGGGAAAGTCAGGTTGAGTTTAGGTAAAATGAGGTTGAATTCGGGGTAAATTCAGGTTAGGAGGTTAAAATCAGGTTAGGGTAGGTCAGGTTAAATTCATGTTAGGTTATTTAGGTTAGGTTAAATTCAGATTAAATTCAGGTTAGGTCAGGAGGTTAAATTCAGGTTACATTCAGGTTAGGTTAAGAGATTAAACTCAGGTTAAATTCACGTTAGGTTAATAGGCTAAATTCAGGTTAAATTCCGGTTGAATTCAACCAGACGTCTAAGGGTGAGGGTTTGAGCGTGGGGGGAATGCTTTCGAAGAGCTGACTCAGCCATAATCAGTCAGCCATTGAAGGTCATCTGACTACTCGGCAGATTTTTGTGAAACTGATTTATTTTATTGTTAATTTGTGCTTTTTGGGAGATAAATTTGTTACTTTATATTAAATATCTAATTTAATTCTATACTTGAATTAAGTAGAATGTTTATTCTTTTGTTTGAATTAACAACTAATTTGAAAATTTCTACTAATTTGAATATTTAAGTTGATTTAAATATTTATCCCCCATTTAAAATAACTTAGTTTACTTGTTTCAGCGTTGAGGGTTTAAATACGATAATTTAATTACTTAAATTATTTCAAATGTTTAAATTAACTCAATTATTTAAATTGATTTGAATATTTAAATCAACTTGAATATTTATATTAATTTTGATATTTAAATTTAGGAGAATAAGTAAATTAATTTGAATATCTAAATGATCTGAATATTCAAATTAACTTGAATATTTAAATCAATGTTACTATTGAAATTAAATAGAACAAGTAAATGAATTTGAATATATAAATTAGTTTAAATATATCAATTTAAATATTTTTGACATGTTCAAATTAACTTATATATTTATGTATTTCATCTAGGATGAAATACATGGGGAGATTTATCTTTTTTTTTTGTATTTCTTCTCTCATTGTTTTCAATGTTTGAAGGCTGTTTTTCTTGGGATCAATTTTGATTTTTCTGAAAGCCTTTTTTTCCTCTCCTCCAAGGGCATTACATATTGTTCCAAATGACAAGTAATTTAAAACATGTCTTACCTCAACTAAATTACTGACATTATCTCCAAACTGAGTCTTATCTCCTATGGCAATGCCTATTTTCTTTAACTCTTCTGTTATTTTCTCTATTGCATTCTCCACGCTTGCGTGCAAATTAGCAATTGTTTTATATTGCGGGTTAAGGAATCTAATTATGTTATATAAATTGTTGGTCTTATTTACTGGTTCCCAGAGTGATAAATAAATTTCTTTGAATTCTGCATAGTTAACTTTGCTAAAACTTGTGGAATTCAGAGTTTTATGAGCGTCTCCATGTTCTGAGCTGACGAGCAACAAGGCTTCATTTATTTTAGCTCTTTCATCTGTTATTCCCCCTGAAGTTACGCGACTGTCTGCATCTGCGAGCCAATGGTTTACCGTATAAGATTCGAGTCTACTTTTGTCAGGATTTGAATCATCCACCTGTCCACAGAAGCGTGTGGCTGTTGTTATTACAGCTGCTTGATTCATACTGCGATAATGTAAGGTGCGAGTATTATTAGTATTGTTACTATTACTATTATTGCTAGTAGTATTAGAATGATTAACATTATTTTGGTTCTGGTTAGTTGGGTTATTATTGTTAGTATTTCCTTGCACTACAGCTGAGTGGGAATTTGGTCTTGAAATTCGGCTACGTCTAATGACGACGGTCTTAAATCGTATTGTGAATGTCTAACCGTGCTCAGTAATTCGTCAAAGACTCTTTCCATGATATATAATAAATTATTCAATCTGAGTACATTAATTATATTTATATAAAAAAATGTTATACTGTACCATAAAATAAAAGAAACTGTCAAATTATCACAGTAAAAAAAATTAAATTCTCAACTGAGTTCAAGTGCACAAGTAAATTAAATCCTTCAAAGTATCATTCAATACACAAAAAAAATCTTATGTGAAACTAGGCATCATATCATCAAAAACAAATTTTTTTTTTTTTTTCATCACAATGATTACACAAGTTTGCACATAACTTCTCAAATATTTATCACCAACCGAGTGAAAGAAAAAAAATAACTATTTCCTTATCTAAATTATTTACTAAACAAATAATTATCATAGAGAGAGTAATAATGTTAATTACGCAAAAAAATTAATTCACTAGAGTATTATAACTTTAAATATATAATTTATGTTAATGTTTAAATTGATTGAATATCAATTTAAATTTTTATTTAAACATTTATTCAAATCATTATATTAATTTAAATCTTGATTTTAATGTTTGAGATAGTATGAACTTCGTAAAATGTTAATATTGATATAGACAATTTTTCAAGGTTTATATTGATTTATAAGTTTAAATTAGCTTAATATTTTTTGAATTTTTAGAACGACATAAATATTGACTTGAATATATATCTAAATGTTTGTTTAAATATGTATTGAAATATTTAAATCAAAATGTTCATTAGTTCGAATAATGATTAGAAATTTAAATTAGATTCTTAGAGAGAGAGAGAGAGAGAGAGAGAGAGAGAGAGAGAGAGAGAGAGAGAGAGAGAGAGAGAGAGAGAGAGATTTTCCGTTTTTGTTGTTCATAATTACATATTTCATTAAATATCAATTACGTCACCTTGATAAAGGATAAATAAATCAGGAGAGAGAGAGAGAGAGAGAGAGAGAGAGAGAGAGAGAGAGAGAGAGAGAGAGAGAGAGAGAGAGAGAGATTCTCATACTTCAGCAGGGTGGGGTCAGTGAGGAATTTTTTAAAAGTGTCGAGTCACCTTGATATCTGTTAGAACTTCCTTGTTAAGTGGTTTTTATAAGTTATTTTCGGAATAAATGAATTTCCTGCGCGCACTCTCTCTCTCTCTCTCTCTCTCTCTCTCTCTCTCTCTCTCTCTCTCTCTCTCTCTCTATTTTATCATTTTTATAGTCTTTTTAATTTGACTGATATCTTAATATTTTGTGGCCATAAGAACACTAACTTTTCCCCTGAGTGGTCGTTGGTTATGCTAGGTGACTTTGATGCAAATGTACAGTTATATATTTTACTCCTCCCTCTTTTTTTCAGATAAATCGTTTCTTTCTCTCTTTATGTCTCTGTCTCTTTCTCAGTTAGTTTATTTATCCTTGGTGAAAAGAAAAACACAGAAAAATTTGATAGATTTACAGACCTCAATCAGACCAGGATCCCTTCTGAATGAAAGGTCCTGAGAAGGCCAGGACCCCTGCATCCTAGGACGTATGCCCGCAGGGAATGGGGCAGTAGGATTCCTACCGGCGAGTGCCTGCAGAACGTCCGTGCCGCAAAGGGCAGGAGAAGCCTTTGAGATCTTCCAGGATCTTGGAAAGGCTGGTGAGGTTTGCAAAATCTCAGGAGAGATCGTCGGCAGAGGTTGGAGGACATCCAGAATGAGGTTCTGAGACTATGCGGCTGATTTTGGAGGCTCCTAGGTAGGCCAGGATATGTCTTCTGAGGGCAGAGACACAACTCCAGAGGTCCTTTATTCCTCCTCACGCCGTTGGACTGCGGAACAGCCTCCCTACTGAGGACGTCATGCAATTGGAATTTCGGAAGTTCAAGCGAAGATGCAATGCAATGCTACCCTAAAACAATTCTCCTTGTGTTCTGATCATTTATTTACAGTTGTATCTATTTTTTCATTAATTTGTTATTTTATTTTTTCTTTTTTACTAACCGATATCTCTTATTTCTTTGATTCCTATTTCCTTCTATAACTTCTTTCAAATGAAAGCCATAATATTCTGTGGAAGTTTCTTGAATTTCAAGTCAGTGGCCCCAGTGGTGGGCTTGTTTCATATGAAAGGGGGTTCATCTTCTGAGTAATATATAATAATAATAATAATAATAATAATAATAATAATAATAATAATAATAATAATAATAATAATAATAATAATAATAATAATAATGCACAGCACCGGAGATTACAACAGCACTGAACAGCAAAAGAAACTCACAGCAAACAGCAGCAGAAAATACGATTACTCAAAAACTTCAAGGAAAGATGTATTGAAATTTGAATATCTGAATCAAGTTACAAAATATACCAAATAGAGGGTAAATCTCATTATATCAATAGGCATGCATTGAAGCTGGGCCTATAGATGCCCAATTTCACATTAATCGGTGTTCCAGTTTGACTGAGTTGTAAAATATTTACCTTTCAATTTTAATCGATTTTTGCAAATTTATTTTTAAAAATTTTATTTTTTACTGAAGGAATCAAATAACATTCTCACGTAAGGAATTTGAATCTCGAATAAAGTAGATGAATAAATATATTTATAGATAAATTGATATATTCATGGAAAAATAAATTGATTTAGAGATGTACAGATAGATAGAATAAGACGATAATTACGGAACAAATGAAGACAGAAGTAAATAAACTGAGAGCCGTTACATAACCAACGCCATTCAATTACAAGAGTGATCGAATGAGTCAGTGAGCAATGTGTCTTAGATTTTCGCGAATTTAATGTATAAAATATGTTGTCTTCAGATCTAAATGTACAGACATATTTCATACATTAAATTCACGAAAATCTAAGACACATTACTCAATACTCGTTCCATTGCTGTTAGAATTGAAAGGTGTCGTCTATGCAACGGCTCCGAATTGATTTATTTCGATCTTAACGTCTCTAAAAATATATAATCTTGCCGATTAAACCAATTAAAAACATCAAATTACGATTAAATTTAAATCTAATGTATGTTTAATATTTAATTAATCGATCGAAATAAATAAATTCGGAGCCGTTGCATAGACGACACCTTTCAACTCTTACAGCAATGGAACGAGTGTTGAGTAATGTGTCTTAGATTTTCGTGAATTTAATGTAAGAAATATGTCTTTATATTTAGATTTAGCGACAAACTAAATTTTAATATCCATTAAATTACATTTTAATGGATACTTGTACTTTTTAATTAGTGTAATCTGGAAAACTGTATTTTTTGAGATGAAAAATCAGTCGTAATTCTTGTAACTGCTTTTCAAGCGACTGTTGAATAGTTGGAGTCATTAGTGAGAAGCTGTGGAACGATAGCATGACTGAGGAGCTGGCCAGGGTTTGTAAGGGATGTCTGAGTGAGGAAAAAGTCCTTGAGGAATGAGAGAGAGGGGAAGTTTAGGTGAGCAAGGGTGACTGAGAATTGTAGAGACAAAGGAATACTAATTAAACCAGGGAGGTGACATGATGGCATTTGAACTGAGAGTGACAGATGGAAAACCTTGCTTTTGGCAGACATAGCCTAGAAACAGAGTGATTTATAGGACTGAGAGGTCTAGTCCAGAGTCTGAGGATCTATGGTAGAGGAATTCTTTTCTTTGAACTATGCTCATGTTGGACTATATTGGTGGATGTGGGACTTCTTTGTTGTCAAAATGGGCCAGAGAATATTGTGTTTTGTATATACGGATATTTAATATCTCCCTGGATAAGTGACAGAGAAATGGGAACGTCGCAGGCACAAAGTTGACAGATAAGAAATCGATCTTGAACAGTTGTAGCTTGCAGATAATACAGTATTGACTATGAATAATAGAACAAAATCTGCAAAAACTGCTGAGAGAATGTAAGGGTGTTTCCGAGGGGACAAGGTGAGAAAAGTGTGCTTGCTTGGGTAGACTGATTCCAGGAAGAGTTAAGCAAGGCATTTTGATATAGATCAAGCAGTAAAGATATTAGATTACAGCATAGAGAGAGATGAGATTTTAACATAATATAATTCAGAAGTCTCAAAAAGAGACACAAAATACAAAAAGAAAACGCCGATTAGACACTAAAGCCAGGAAAATCACACAGAAACGCAGACCAAGGTATTTCGAAAACTGAAAATGAAAACGAACATTTTGCCATATTTTGCTGAACAAAAGAATAAATCTGCTTCTGTGTCTTAGATGCTGCGATTGCATCGATGTCCACCAATTATGGCACAGTAGAGGATACAATCATATGACTTATCATAACCTCAGCGACTTAAGGAACTCCGGGAGTAATACCTTGAAGTATCCAGAATACATCTGCTGTTGTTAATATATTACTCTTTGCCGAAACAGGAAAACTGGCCAGTTATGACCTATATTAATAGTAGAGAAGCGAGTCATAAGGGAAATTGAGAAGACTCAATATAAGATTAATTCGAACGATGCAGCCGCCCTCTTTAACAGGACATCTTCAGAGGGGTCTACTTTCTTCCAATAAAAAATAATAATAATAATAGTTGTTATTATTTCTACTTATACTGCTACAACAGTCATTATGATTATTTGATAAGAAATAAAAACTAAACCCTCATTTTTACTTCGATAAACTTCGTGCAGACAAAACCAGCGGATGCTTTTCCAAAAGATATTCGCAGGTCGACAGGGATGGTCGAAATAAAAGATGCGGCACAATTTTTTGGACAATTTCCATCGCTTATTCCTTTCCGATACTTAAGAATTACTGTATAAGTTACAATCTGTGGGCCAAGAGATTATCATATCACACACCAAACCTGATTTACGCAATACCTACTTCTAATAAAAAAAAATCAAGCTCCCTCAAGTGATAATTCCGATCTGATCCAGGCATCAAAAGATTAATAATAATAATAATAATAATAATAATAATAATAATAATAATAATAATAATAATAATAATAATAATAATAATAATAATGTCACAAATTTCTTAAAAGTCTACGAATTATAATGACAATTTCTTAAATTAATCTTTCGAAAAAATTTCAAAAAACGAAAATGATAAGAATGAGACAAAGAAAATAACTGAGAATTACGGGAGAAAAATAGGAGGTGATAATAATAAAAATTAATTTGATAAGTTTCTTTTGCAACAATCATCGAAGCTGTTCATGAAAGTCCGACCATCGAGACGACCTTGAGACTGATCGCTTCGGTGACACCCGGCGACTGCCTCCCTCAAATTAACCTCAGGCAAGTCGCTGACAGCAAGGTACAACTAAAAAATGAGCCGAAGTTTCTTCGGCGCAATCGAGTTTTCTGTACAGCGTGTAATCAAATCCACCGAAAATAGATCTATCTTTTGGTGGGCTCGACATAATGCTGTATGAGCCTAGTCCTATATAGTTACCAGACGCACGATTATGGCTAAATTTGACCTTAAATAAAATTTTTTAAAAACTGCTAGGTCAGTGGTTTTTAAGACCTGAGGGCGGACAGAAAAAGTACGGACGGACAGACAAAGCCGGCACAATAGTTTTCTTTTACAGAAAGCTAAAAATAGAAAGGGAAAGAATTTCAGCCTCTCCACGATCGCCAAAAATTAACAGGAACTTTGACTGAGCGATGTATTTCGATGGCAGAAAGCAATATAATGAAACATTATATACCAAGCAAACTGAAATTAATTGCAGGCGTTGACGGGATGGAAGGGAAAGCCCAGGTCGTTGCATTCATCGCTCTAGAAAAGAACGAGGCCACGATGCCGCCATTTCTTCAAAACATTGCGAGGTCATCAATCACCAGGTTATTCCTTCTCGCTGTTCCCTCTTCGGACGATGCTCCCGTTGACCAGTAAAGCTCGAGTTTACTTAAAATGAGGGTTTTGCTCTTTTTATTGTACCTCCGTTCATATTCTCTTTCTTCCACCTTACTTTCAAAATGCAACTGCTTTGAGATTTTCCTTCCTGTTACACCTTTAAAATCTTTTTTACGCTCAATTTCCTTCACAGCGCTGAATGGCCTCATAGGTCCCATCGCTTGGCCGTGGGTCTAAATTCTATATCCTATTCTATTCTCTGAATGGTTTTGCCAGATTCATTTTGGCTTTCTCTCGGATACCTGAGTGAGCGACAGTGAGAGAAAAGGCAACATTTTAAAGCTATTATTCACTTATTCCAATTCCCCCGCCCCCCCCCAACCCCTTACAACATAAATAATGGTGCGAAAAATAAATAAGTTTTTTTATTTTAATTCCCAGACCACGAAAATAAACTGCTTACAAAAAATAAGCCTTCTTTATTTTCCCGTTCCGTTTTTAGAGATGAAAATCCTCCCTCAGGAGAATTCACTGTAAAATACAGTCTACCCGAAGGGCTTATACCAGGCCCGGGTGGTGTCCCTCGGGAATTAAAAATGGCTGTTCTTCCACTGTTATATTCAAGTAGCCCCTGTGTGCGACAGGGCGAGAGGGTGTGGAAGAACGATACTTTCTCTCTCTCTCTCTCTCTCTCTCTCTCTCTCTCTCTCTCTCTCTCTCTCTCTCTCTCTCTCTCTCTCTCTTGTAGTTTTCTGTAAAAGAAAACTATTGAGACGATTTTGTCTGTCCGTCCGCACTTTTTCTGTCCCCATCAGATCTTAAAAACCACTGAGGCTAGAGGGCTGCAAATTGGTATGCTGATCATCCACCCTCCAATCATCAAACATACCAAATTGCAGCCCTCTAGCCTCAGTAGCTTTTATTTTATTTAGGGTTAAGATTAGCCATGGATCGTGCGTATGGCAGCGCTTTCAGGAGGCGTCGCCGACAGACCTTCACTTGACCGCATCTGGTGAGCAACTGAGCGCTGCCCGGCCGTAGCTGGGAGTTTCATACGGCAATATACGCTGTACAGAAAAGGAAACTTCGGCAAAGTTATTACTTGCTTTTCTAGTTTTATTAAAGAGGAAAGATGAAGATTAGAAAGTTGTATTTTTCCGCCACCATCTTTTCCGTTGTCGTGAAAACAGCCATCGAAATTTTAGTGTCTGCATCTGCTCCAGTACAGCTGGTGCTCGTTGTGTGTAGCAAGAACGAAAAGGATGCAACGGCAATGACTTCTTATGGCATTAGAGGGGGATCTTTCGTAACTAGCCCTTCTTTGGCTGAGTCGGTAGAGCTTCGGACTGTCACCCGATGGGCCGGAGTTCAATTCCCCCGGCCGGCTGATGAAGACTTAGAGGAATTTATTTCTGGTGATAGAAATTCATTTCTCGCTATAATGTGGTTCGGATTAGGTCCCGTTGCTAAGTAACCAATTGGTTCTTAGCCACGTAAAATAAGTCTAATCCTTCGGGCCAGCCCTGGGAGAGCTGTTAATCAGCTCCTCAGTGGTCTGGTAAAACTAATGTATACTTAACTTTTTTTCTGACGTAATTGTCTGCGCATTTACGCACGAACACGCGCGCAACCACGTTTTATTTGAAAGACACGCATGAGGGTATTGCGTGATGATTCTTTTTGCAAACGTGAAATATATGCAGCACTGCCTGTCGGTTCGGGTATTTTTGTAAAAAGCGTAAAAGACAAAGGTTTGAACAGTAAGTGATGTATGTGGCTGTTGTTTATATATACATATATATATATATATATATATATATATATATATATATATATATATATATATATATATAATATAAATATATGTATATATACATATATACATGACAGGGTTCATATATATATATATATATATATATATATATATATATATATATATATATATATATATATATATATATATATATACACATATAAATTATATAAACCGTGTCCAAGCGAAACTTCAATCTTCGTTGATTGGGTTTTATCACAAACACGTTGCTCTTACGATCTCATTGCGTTCCTCTCTTAAGAATCCAACATAAAAATTGCTGAATTATCGAACTCGTTTAAATCAAGCTTTACTGATATTTGAATGATTCCGTTTCATCCCCCAGAAGCAGAAAGCGACTGTTGCAATTAACGAAAATGATAATAAAAAGGATTCGACGAAATGTTACTCAACATCGTCGATATTCATCGGTTATAAGCTTAACACAGTTTTGTATAATTGAAATTGAATTTCACTTGAATCTATAAAAATTAACAAAAAAAAAAACGAAATCGATTTCACAGTAATTTCATTGAGCTTTTTTGGTGTAGGTGGCATAGCAAAGTTTCAATACTTATTTTGCTCGATCTTGTCTGTATTCTGTGTCAAGAGTTTACTGTAGTGTCCATATTATTATCATTATCATTCAGAAGATGAAGAACCCTATTCATATGGAACAAGACCACCAAAGGGGCCACTGACTTGAAATTCAAGTTCCGAAAGAATATTATGGTGTTCATTCGTAAGAAGTAACAGAAGGTAATGGAAAATACAGAGAGAGGAAGTAAGTTATTGGAAAAAAACAGGTAAATTACCAATAAATAAATTAATAAAAACGTAAGTAATGACTAAAATACAAGGAGAATTGTATTAGGGTAGCAATGCATTGCATCTTTGCTTGAACTTCTGGAGTTCCAATTGCACGAAGTTCCAAATGAACCTCTCAGTGAAATGATTTTATGGGGAGTGAAAAATCAGAACTTGAAATGACAACTTTCTCTGTTTGTCTTTCCCAGCTCGGTCATATAACGACAAGGGGATCAGCTCATAGTAGTTTCATATCCCATCTCCAACACATCATTCGTCCAAAGGTCGAAAATGTCATTTATCACAGAATCAACTGATTTGGTGCAATCTGTTGATGCGAGCGTTGGCCTACCACAGACCAGACAAAAGTATAAAAGCATCTAATCATTTTGAAACGAAACCATCAATATGAAGCGCATATTTCATACACAGGTGAATGACTGATATATGTTTTAGTTCAATAGCTGTTGAAATTTGTTCATAAATATGATTCATATACTCTTTGCAATTGCATGTGCCCCAGCAAATTTGCTCGTCCAATGTATGCATGGATATTGAATCACAATGCGTCCATGCATTGTGTATAATAACATGCAGGGAAAAATATTTACATTACTAGGGCAACAGTTTTATCAAAAATGACCCTCCCTGGAGCCATAAATCTCTCTCTCTCTCTCTCTCTCTCTCTCTCTCTCTCTCTCTCTCTCTCTCTCTCTCTCTCTCTCTCTCTCTCTGAAAGCGAATAAATGTTTGTAAACATATAAGTGCAAACATTTCCAAATTGAAAGAACAGGAACTCCTGTCGCTGTCTAACAAATCATCTGAGATGCCCAGCTGAAGACGAGGGTACATACACAACTCTTATCTAACATCGCTTTCTTTTCCATACGCTTTAAAATTTACTTATGGACTGAATTACCTCGAGAATTGGCGGCGAGGGCAACACTAGACATTTTCAGTCGAGGCTAAAAGCGGACGATCGAAATAAATATCGTTTGAAGGTGAAAAAAGTGAGAAAAAATTAAACTCAAAGAAACTGAGGTTATGAAAACTCATGGCGCACAAATTATGGACCAGCATTTGTAGTGAAACTTTGAGAGCAGTTACCCCAATTACCTTGCTGAAGACAAATGAAGCTCACGCCTTTTTAGAGAATATAGAAGCCATTTACAGTCAACTAGAACAGAGAGAGAGAGAGAGAGAGAGAGAGAGAGAGAGAGAGAGAGAGAGAGAGAGAGAGAGAGAGGGGGGGGGGGGGACTCCTACAAAAAAAAAAAAGTATAGTCAGGTTTTAGTTTTATATACTTATCAGACACGTCCCAATCATGTTTTAGCTATCGTGCCATAAACATTTTGTTAATCTAGGCAGTTTTCCAATTAATATGAAGACTTACAAGAGTGTGAAACATTTGATAAGTGGAACAATTAAGAAACAGAAAATACAATGACGTAAAAGTCATTTTGATTTCCTGGTAATTACAGCGTTCCAGGAAAAAGTAACACTGCTTCTAAAATGAAAATAAAGACTTTGAAAACCTGATTGTACGATGGCTTTTTCTGTGAGCGTTTTATTCAGATTCTTACACTTCTTTTTCCAGTGGAACCTTTTTGTTTTCAGTATATCGTTGTGTACTATTCAGAGCATTTTGGATAATAATGCTCTCTTTCTCTCTCTCTATACACACACATATATATATATATATATATATATATATATATATATATATATATATAGATAGAGAGAGAGAGAGAGAGAGAGAGAGAGAGAGAGAGAGCGAACATTTAAATAATTAAATTTAAATAATTAAATTCACACATCAAGACGATACTTGGTATATTCAGAGGTTCACTATCAGTTACAAAAAATTGAGAGAGAGAGAGAGAGAGAGAGAGAGAGAGAGAGAGAGAGAGAGAGAGAGAGAGAGAGAGAGAGAGAGAATAATACACAGCGATATGCTAAAAACAAAAAGGTCCCACTGGAAAAAGAGGAGTAAGATTCTGAATAAAAAACTCGCAGAAGAAGACACTTCACCGTAATTCTGAAGGAGTCACTATTGTTTATACAATAGTATCCGCATCTTCGCGGACCAATTCCTCTCCGCTGAAGCATATCTCCGCCCAATCCTTCTCGCCTCATCAAACGTACCTAAAACATTCCATGACATCCTCGCATGCTGGGAAATTGTGTTCTTCGCAATAAGTCGGGTAAACTGGAAAAACAATTTGCAATTCTAATGCCTGAAGAGTTACGCTCTGGAAAATGAGGCCGCGCACGAATACCGCACAATGGGATGAGATGGAGATCCGTTTGCATCAAAGTATTGTTTATGTCGCGACTTGCAGAACCAATTATTGTTTATAGGGTCGTTTACGAAATTACACGCGAGGGCTCTTCGCGTAAACGAGGCAGTGGAATTTCGTCAGTGTTATAGAATATATCCCGACTTAGCATTATAGATAATTGCAGAGGAGGATAAACAAATATACGTAAGTCATCCAAGGAAAAAATCTCGTCTTTTACATTCCTGAGGTACCATTTTTAGTTTTCTAAAAAGTTTTGATCTAAAAATATAAAATATATATATATATATATATATATCTATATATATATATATATATATATATATATATATATATATATATATATATATATATATATATATATATATATATATATATATATATATATATAAAGCATACAGCAGTGTCCACAAAACACATCAAAAGGGCCGTAATTTTTTTTCATAAGAGACGTTTTCGCACATGTAACATGTAATATTTGCATCTTCAATCTGCAAATATAACACAGTTCGTTAAGATTTACAAAAACTATTTTAAAATAAAGTTAAGAGAAAAAAAATTATTTACAAAAATTAAAATTGATATGCCTTGAAAGGTATACAGTAACAAAGAAACCAGTGCTCAACAAACCATCCAAAGGAGAAGAACGGATAACCAAAGACCTGACCCCACCCTACGACTTCAGTTGTGCTAGATAACGAGGAGAAGCGGAAACCTTAGAGTTCAAGGATGGAACAAGCCGTTTGATGTATAAGGACTCAAAGGTAGTTAGGTAATCACCCTTTCACTCTCTACCACAGTAAGTCTCCATGCCATAATAAGTCCTTTCGTCATAGTTCCTTGTACATGACCACTTCCTACTATGGCTGCATTACACTCATGTCTGTGCGAATGACTGACCATCCCAATTTAGTCATGGTTCCATTGAAACATTCTGCCAAAGAATAGAACCATCTCCATTAAAGATCAGATTTCACCCAGTTCATAAACACACAGACACGCATGAGATAAATGTCACATAATGGTAAAGGACATTCACTAAAATAATCAGGTCTGTAAAGGTTAGTAACTTTCTAAGCTTTCTACTCATTCTTCCATTGACTGGGAATCCCAGTTCCCAGGCATTCCAACACGTCCTTCTAATCTGGTCTTTCACAAAGAAGTGAGCACACTTTCACAAGCCCTTTCGCACATAGCGATTTATGTAACACACACAAAAGCACTAATTCGGTTTAACACACCCAAAAATCCGACTAGAACCAGACCACTGGCTTCTAGAACCATCTATGCTGATGCTAACCTTCGCTCCATGTGTCAGTGTATCCAGGCGCTCTCCAAACAATGTTCAGGTCACCGATGGTCAATGCTGAAGTGCCAAAAGGTGACTGTGCGCTAAGCGCTGAATTAATAAACACTCAAAACACGTATCTTCCACCTGTGAAATTTGTTAAACATTGCCAAAAGTTCTTGTGCCACAAATATCTCCGCACCCATGGGTTGAAAGACGCATATGAGTGTGTTTCTTTCAGGTAGAAATTACCATTGAAATTGAAAAATGACACCTGTTATACGGCTGAAGAAAGAGTCTTCAAGGAGTCTTCAGGGAATCTTGGGTGAGGATTTTGGAGCTAATATGAAGACTATCATTTTCTCAAACTAGAGCATAGTCATTCATGTAATCATGGCCACCTCCGGCGATTCCGGAGGAAATCTTTAAATAAGGGGTCCTATTTTTTTTTTTTTTTTTTTGGGGCCCAGGGTCCAATTCAGCTGAAGAAAGAATCTTCAAGGAGTCTTCAGGGATTCTTCGGTGAAGATTTTGGCGCCAATACGAAGATTATCATTTTCTCAAACTAGAGCATAGTCATTCATGTAATGATGGCCACCTCCGGCGATTCCCAAGGAAATCTTTGGTAAGGGGTCCTTTTTTTTTTTTTTTGTCGGGCCCAGGGGTCCAATTCAGCTGAAGAAAGAATCTTCAAGGAGTCTTCAAAGATTCTTCGGTGAAGATTTTGGCGCCAATACGAAGACTATCATTTTCTCAAACTAGAGCATAGTCATTCATGTAATGATGGCCACCTCCGGCGATTCCGGAAGAAATCTATGGTAAGGGGTCCTTTTGTGTTTTTTTTTGTGGGGCCCAGGGGTCTAATTCAGCTGAAGAAAGAATCTTCAAGGAGTCTTCAGGGATTCTTCGGTGAAGATTTTGGCACCAATACGAAGACAATCATTTTCTCAAACTAGAGCATAGTCATTAAGGCTACCAGCTATATAAATGGTAGAAATTACCATTGAAATTGAAAAATGACACCTGTTATACTGCTGAAGAAAGAGTCTTCAAGGAGTCTTCAGGGAATCTTGGGTGAGGATTTTGGAGCCAATATGAAGACTATCATTTTCTCAAACTAGAGCATAGTCATTCATGTAATGATGGCCACCTCCAGCAATTCGGAGGAAATCTTTGGTAAGGGTCCTTTTTGTTTTTTTTTTTTTTTGTGGGGCCCAGGGGTCAGATTCAGCTGAAGAAAGAATCTACAAGGAGTCTTCAGGGATTCTTCGGTGAAGATTTTGGCGCCAATACGAAGACTATCATTTTCTCAAACTAGAGCATAGTCATTCATGTAATGATGGCCATCTCCGGCGATTCCGGAGGAAATCTTTGGTAAGGAGTCCTTTTTTTTTTTTTTTTGTGGGGCCCAGGGGTCCAATTCAGCTGAAGAAAGAATCTTCAAGGAGTCTTCAGGGATTCTTCGGTGAAGATTTTAGCCCCAATACGAAGACTATCATTTTCTCAAACTAGAGCATAGTCATTCATGTAATGATGGCCACCTCCGCAATTCGGAGGAAATCTTTGGTAATGGGTCCTTTTTGTTTTTTTGTTTGTGGGGCCCAGGGGTCCAATTCAGCTGAAGAAAGAATCTTCAAGGAGTCTTCAGGGATTCTTCGGTGAAGATTTGGGCGCCAATACGAAGACTATCATTTTCTCAAACTAGAGCATAGTCATTCATGTAATGATGGCCACCTCCAGCGATTCCGGAGGAAATCTATGGTAAGGGGTCCGTTTTTTTTTTTTTTTTGTGGGGCCCAGGGGTCTAATTCAGCTGAAGAAAGAATATTCAAGGAGTCTTCACGGATTCTTCGGTGAAGATTTTGGCGCCAATACGAACACTATCATTTTCTCAAACTAGAGCATATTCATAAAGGCTACCAGCTATATAAATGGTAGAAATTACCATTGAAATTGAAAAATGACACCTGTTATACTGCTGAAGAAAGAGTCTTCAAGGAGTCTTCAGGGAATCTTTGGTGAGGATTTTGGAGCCAATACGAAGACTATTATTTTCTCAAACTAGAGCATAGTCATTCATGTAATGATGGCCACCTCCAGCAATTCCGGAGGAAATCTTTGCAAAGGGTCCTTTTTGTTTTTTTTTTTTTGGGGCCCAGGGGTCCAATTCAGCTGAAGAAAGAATCTTCAAGGAGTCTTCAGGGATTCTTCGGTGAAGATTTTGCGCCAATACGAAGACTATCATTTTCTCAAACTAAAGCATAGTCATTCATGTAATGATGGCCACCTCCAGCGATTCCGGAGGAAATATATGGTAAGGGGTCCTTTTTTTTTTTTTTTGTGGGGCCCAGGGGTCCAATTCAGCTGAAGAAAGAATCTTCAAGGAGTCTTCAGGGATTCTTCGGTGAAGATTTTGGCACCAATACGAAGACTATCATTTTCTCAAACTAGAGCATAGTCATTCATGTAATGATGGCCACCTCCGGCGATTCGGAGGAAATCTTTATTAAGGGTCCTTTTTTTTTTTTTTTTTTTTTGTAGGGCCCAGGGGTCCAATTCAGCTGAAGAAAGAATCTTCAAGGAGTCTTCAGGGGATTCTTCGGTGAAGATTTTGGTGCCAATCTGAAGACTATCATTTTCTCAAATTAGAGCATAATCATTCATGTAATGATGGCCACCTCCGGCGATTCCGGAGGAAATCTTTGGTAAGGGGTCCTTTTTTGTTTTTTTTTTGTTGGGCCCAGGGGTCCAATTCCGCTGAAGAAACAATCTTCAAGGAGTGTTCAAAGACTCTTCGGTGAAGATTTTGGCGCCAATACGAAGACTATCATTTTCTCAAACTAGAGCATAGTCATTCATGTAATGATGGCCACCTCCGGCGATTCCGGAGGAAATCTTTGGTAAGGGGTCCTTTTTTGTTTTTTTTTTGTGGGGCCCAGAGGTCTAATTCAGCTGAAGAAAGAATCTTCAAGGAGTCTTCAGGGATTCTTCGGTGAAGATTTTGGCGCCAATACGAACACTATCATTTTCTCAAACTAGAGCATAGTCATAAAGACTACCAGCTATATAAATGGTAGAAATTACCATTGAAATTAAAAAATGACACCTGTTATACTGCTGAAGAGTCTTCAAGGAGTCTTCAGGGAATCTTAGGTGAGGATTTTGGAGCCAATATGAAGATTATCATTTTCTCAAACTAGAGCATAGTCATTCATGTAATGATGGCCACCTCCGGCGATTCCGGAGGAAATCTTTGGTAAGGGGTCCTTTTTTTTTTTTGTGGGGCCCAGGGGTCTAATTCAGCTGAAGAAAGAATCTTCAAGGAGTCTTCAGGGATTCTTCGGTGATGATTTTGGCGCCAATACGAAGACTATCATTTTCTCAAACTAGAGCATAGTCATTCATGTAATGATGGCCAACTCCGGCGATTCCGGAGGAAATCTATGGTAAGGGGTCCTTTTTTGTTTTTTTTCTGGGGTCCAGGGGTCTAATTCAGCTGAAGAAAGAATCTTCAAGGAGTCTTCAGGGATTCTTCGGTGAAGATTTTGGCGCCAATACGAAGACTATCATTTTCTCAAACTAGAGCATAGTCATAAAGGCTACCAGCTATATAAATGGTAGAAATTACCATTGAAATTGAAAAATGACACCTGTTATACTGCTGAAGAAAGAGTCTTCAAGGAGTCTTCAGGAAATCTTGCGTGAGGATTTTGTAGCCAATTTGAAGAATATCATTTTTTCAAACTAGAGCATAGTCATTCATGTAATGATGGCCACCTCCAGCGATTCCGGAGGAAATCTTTGGTAAGGGTAATTTTTTTTTTTTTTTGTGGGGCCCAGGGGTCCAATTCAGCTGAAGAAAGAATCTTCAAGAGTCTCCTGGGATTCTTCGGTGAAGATTTTGGCGCCAATACGAAGACTATCATTTTCTCAAACTAGAGCATAGTCATTCATGTAATGATGGCCACCTCCGGCGATTCCGAGGAAATCTTTGGTAAGGGTCCTTTTTGTTTTTTTTTGTGGGGCCCAGTAGTCCAATTCAGCTGAAGAAAGAATCTTCAAGAGTCTTCAAAGATTCTTCGGTGAAGATTTTTTGGCGCCAATACGAAGACTATCATTTTCTCAAACTAAAGCATAGTCATTCATGTAATGATGGCCACCTCCGGCGATTCGGAGGAAATCTATGGTAAGGGTCCTTTTGAGTTTTTTTTTTTTTTTATGGGGCCCAGGGTCTAATTCAGCTGAAGAAAGAATCTTCAAGGAGTCTTCAGGGATTCTTCGGTGAAGATTTTGGCCCAATACAGAAGACTATCATTTTCTCAAACTAGAGCATAGTCATTCATGTAATGATGGCCACCTCCTTTAGTAAGGGTCCTTTTTGTTTTTTTTTTTTTGTGGGGCCCAGGGGTCCAATTCAGATTCCTTCAGGGATTCTTCGAGGAAATCTTTTCTCAAACTAGAGCAATTCATGTAATGGGTCCTTTTTGTTTTTTTTTTTTTTTGGGGCCCAGGGGTCCAATTCAGCTGAAGAAAGAATCTTCAAGGAGTCTTCAAAGATTCTTCATGTAATGATGGCCACCTCAAGTGAAGATTTTGTTTTTTTTTTGTAGGGCCCAGGGTATAATTCCAGCTGAAGAAAGAATATTCAAGAAGACTATCATTTTCTCAAACTAGAGCACAGTCATTCATGTAATGATGGCCACCTGTTATACCAGAAAGAGTCTTCAAAGATTCCGGAGGAAATCTTTATTTTCTCAAACTGGTAAGGGTCCTTTTTGTTTTTTTTTTTGTGGGGCCCAGGGGTCCAATTCAGCTGAAGAAAGAATCTTCACAGCATTCAAGGAGTCTTCAGGGATTCTTTCAGGGATTCTTCGTGAAGATTTTGGCGCCAATACGAAGACTATCATTTTCTCAAACTAGAGCATAGTCATTCATGTAATGATGGCCACCTCCAGCGATTCCGAGGAAATCTTTGGTAAGGGGTCCTTTTTTTTTTTTTTTTTTGTGGGGCCCAGGGGTCCAATTCAGCTGAAGAAAGAATCTTTTCTCAAGGAGTCTTCAGGGATTCTTCGGTGAAGATTTTGGTGCCAATACTTCGAAGACTATCATTTTCTCAAACTAGAGCATAATCATTCATGTAATGATGGCCACCTCCGGCGATTCGGAGGAAATCTTTATTAAGGGTCCTTTTTGTTTTTTTTTTTTTTTGTAGGGCCCAGGGGTCCAATTCCGCTGAAGAAACAATCTTCAAGGAGTGTTCAAAGACTCTTCGGTGAAGATTTTGGCGCCAATATGAAGACTATCATTTTCTCAAACTAGAGCATAGTCATTCATGTAATGATGGCCATTTTTTTTTTTTCGGCATCTCCTTTTTGTTTTTTTTTTTTCGGCGATTCGGAGGAAATCTTTGGTAAGGGGTCCTTTTGTTTTTTTTTTGGGGGCCCAGAGGTCTAATTCAGCTGAAGAAAGAATCTTCAAGGAGTCTTCAGGGATTCTTCGGTGAAGATTTTGGCGCCAATACGAAGACTATCATTTTCTCAAACTAGAGCATAGTCATAAAGGCTACCAGCTATATAAATGGTAGAAATTACCATTGAAATTAAAAAATGACACCTGTTATACTGCTGAAGAGTCTTCAAGGAGTCTTCAGGGAATCTTAGGTGAGGATTTTGGAGCCAATATGAAGATTATCATTTTCTCAAACTAGAGCATAGTCATTCATGTAATGATGGCCACCTCAGCGATTCGGGCCCAGGGGTCCAAGGAAATCTTTGGTAAGGGTCCCTTTTTTTTTTTTTTTGGGGTCCAGGGGTCTAATTCAGCTGAAGAAAGAATCTTCAAGAGTCTTCAGGGATTCTTCGGTGATGATTTTGGCGCCAATACGAAGACTATCATTTTCTCAAACTAGAGCATAGTCATTCATGTAATGATGGCCACCTCCGGCGATTCCGGAGGAAATCTATGGTAAGGGGTCCTTTTTGTTTTTTTTTTTTTGTGGGTTCCAGGGGTCCAATTCAGCTGAAGAAAGAATCTTCAAGGAGTCTTCAGGGATTCTTCAGTGAAGATTTTGGCGCCAATACGAAGACTATCATTTTCTCAAACTAGAGCATAGTCATAAAGGCTACCAGCTATATAAATGGTAGAAATTACCATTGAAATTGAAAAATGACACCTGTTATACTGCTGAAGAAAGAGTCTTCAAGGAGTCTTCAGGGAATCTTGGGTGAGGATTTTGGAGCCAATATGAAGACTATCATTTTCTCAAACTAGAGCATAGTCATTCATGTAATGATGGCCACCTCCTGAAGAAAGAATCGATTCCGGAGGAAATCTTTGTAAGTGTAAATTTGTTTTTTTTTTTTTTTGTGGGGCCCAGGGTCCAATTCAGCTGAAGAAAGAATCTTCAAGGAGTCTTCTGGGATTCTTCGGTGAAGATTTTGGCGCCAATACGAAGACTATCATTTTCTCAAACTAGAGCATAGTCATTCATGTAATGATGGCCACCTCCGCGATTCCGGGAGGAAATCTTTGGTAAGGGGTCCTTTTTGTTTTTTTTGTGGGGCCCAGTAGTCCAATTCAGCTGAAGAAAGAATCTTCAAGGAGTCTTCAAAGATTCTTCGGTGAAGATTTTGGCGCCAATACGAAGACTATCATTTTCTCAAACTAAAGCATAGTCATTCATGTAATGATGGCCACCTCTGGCGATTCCGGAGGAAATCTATGGTAAGGGGTCCTTTTGTGTTTTTTTTTTTTTTTTTGTGGCCCAGGGGTCTAATTCAGCTGAAGAAAGAATCTTCAAGGAGTCTTCAGGGATTCTTCGGTGAAGATTTTGGCGCCAATACGAAGACTATCATTTTCTCAAACTAGAGCATAGTCATTCATGTAATGATGGCCACCTCCGGCGATTCCGGAGGAAATCTTTGGTAAAGGGTCCTTTTTGTTTTTTTTTTTTTTTGGGGCCCAGGGTCCAATTCAGCTGAAGAAAGAATCTTCAAGGAGTCTTCAGGGATTCTTCGGTGAAGATTTTGGCGCCAATACGAAGACTATCATTTTCTCAAACTAGAGCATAGTCATTCATGTAATGATGGCCACCTCCGCGATTCGGAGGAAATCTTTGTAAGGGTCCTTTTTGTTTTTTTTTTTTTTTTTGGGGCCCAGGGGTCCAATTCAGCTGAAGAAAGAATCTTCAAAGAGTCTTCAAAGATTCTTCGGTGAAGATTTTGGCGCCAATACGAAGACTATCATTTTCTCAAACTAGAGCATAGTCATTCATGTAATGATGGCCACCTCCGGCGATTCCGGAGGAAATCTATGGTAAGAGGTCCTTTTGTGTTTTTTTTGTGGGGCCCAGGGGTCTAATTCAGCTGAAGAAAGAATCTTCAAGGAGTCTTCAGGGATTCTTCGGTGAAGATTTTGGCGCCAATACTAAGACTATCATTTTCTCAAACTAGAGCATAGCCACTCATGTAATGATGGCCACCTCCGCGATTCCGGAGGAAATCTTTGTAAAGGGTCCTTTTTTTTTTTTTTTTTTTCTGTTGGGCCCAGGGTCCAATTCAGCTGAAGAAAGAATCTTCAACAAGTCTTCAGGGATTCTTTGGTGAAGATTTTGGCGCCAATACGAAGACTATCATTTTCTCAAACTAGAGCATAGTCATTCATGTAATGATGGCTTCAACTCTTAGGGATTCGGAGGAAATCTTTTGTAAGGGGTCCTTTTTGTTTTTTTTTTTTTTTTTTGTGGGGCCCAGGGGTCTAATTCAGCTGAAGAAAGAATCTTCAAGGAGTCTTCAGGGATTCTTCAGTGAAGATTTTGGCGCCAATACGAAGACTATCATTTTCTCAAACTAGAGCATAGTCATTCATGTAATGATGGCCAACTCCGGCCATTCCGGAGGAAATCTATGGTAAGGGGTCCTTTTTTGTTTTTTTTTGTGGGGTCCAGGGGTCTAATTCAGCTGAAGAAAGAATCTTCAAGGAGTCTTCAGGGATTCTTCGGTGAAGATTTTGGCGCCAATACGAAGACTATCATTTTCTCAAACTAGAGCATAGTCATAAAGGCTACCAGCTATATAAATGGTAGAAATTACCATTGAAATTGAAAAATGACACCTGTTATACTGCTGAAGAAAGAGTCTTCAAGGAGTCTTCAGGGAATCTTGGGTGAAGATTTTGGAGCCAATATGAAGACTATCATTTTCTCAAACTAGAGCATAGTCATTCATGTAATGATGGCCACCTCCGGCGATTCCGGAGGAAATCTTTGGTAAGGGGTAATTTTTTGTTTTTTTTTGTGGGGCCCAGGGGTCCAATTCAGCTGAAGAAAGAATCTTCAAGGAGTCTTCTGGGATTCTTCGGTGAAGATTTTGGAGCCAATACGAAGACTATCATTTTCTCAAACTAGAGCATAGTCATTCATGTAATGATGGCCACCTCCGGCGATTCGGAGGAAATTTTTGGTAAGGGGTCCTTTTTTTTTTTTTTTTTTTTGGGGCCCAATGGCCCAATTCAGCTGAAGAAAGAATCTTCAAGGAGTCTTCAGGGATTCTTCGGTGAAGATTTTGGCGCCAATACAAAGACTATCATTTTCTCAAACTAGAGAATAGTCATTCATGAAATGATGGCCACCTCCGCGATTCCCTTTGAGAGGAAATCTTTTCTCAAACTAAGGGGGCCTTTTTTTTTTTTTTTTTTTTTTTTTTTTGTGGGCTCAGGGGTCCAGTTCAGCTGAAGAAAGAATCTTCAAGGAGTCTTCTGGGATTCTTCGGTGAAGATTTTGGCGCCAATACGAAGACTATCATTTTCTCAAACTAGAGCATAGTCATTCATGTAATGATGGCCAACTCCGCATTCCGGAGGAAATCTTTGGTACGGGTCCTTTTTGTTTTTTTTGTGGGGCCCAGTAGTCCAATTCAGCTGAAGAAAGAATCTTCAAGGAGTCTTCAAAGATTCTTCGGTGAAGATTTTGGCGCCAATACTGAAGACTATCTTTTTCTCAAACTAGAGCATAGTCATTCATGTAATGATGGCCACCTCTGGCGATTCCGGAGGAAATCTATGGTAAGGGTCCTTTTTGTGTGTTTTTTTTTTTTTTATGGGACCCAGGGTCTAATTCAGCTGAAGAAAGAATCTTCAAGGAGTCTTCAGGGATTCTTTTGTTTTTTTGAAAAATGGTCCAATGAAGATTTTGGAGCCAATACGAAGACTATCATTTTCTCAAACTAGAGCATAGTCATTCATGTAATGATGGCCACCTCCGCGATTCCGGAGGAAATCTTTGGTAAAGGGTCCTTTTTGTTTTTTTTTTGTAGGGGCCCAGGGGTCCAATTCAGCTGAAGAAAGAATCTTCAAGAGTCTTCAGGATTCTTTCGGAAGATTTTGGCGCCAATACGAAGACTATCATTTTCTCAAACTAGAGCATAGTCATTCATGTAATGATGGCCACCTCCGGCGATTCGGGAGGAAATCTTTGGTAAGGGTCCTTTTTTTTTTTTTTTTTGTCATTCATGGGGCCCTCTGGCGAGGGGTCCAATTCAGCTGAAGAAAGAATCTTCAAGGAGTCTTCAGGGATTCTTCGGTGAAGATTTTGGCGCCAATACGAAGACTATCATTTTCTCAAACTAGAGCATAGTCATTCATGTAATGATGGCTACCTCCGCGATTCGGAGGAAAATCTTTGCAAGGGGTCCTTTTTGTTTTTTTTTTGTGGGGCCCCGTAGTCCAATTCAGCTGAAGAAAGAATCTTCAAGGAGTCTTCAAAGATTCTTCGGTGAAGACTTTGGCGCCAATACGAAGACTATCATTTTCTCAAACTAGAGCATAGTTATTCATGTAATGATGGCCACCTCCGGCGATTCCGGAGGAAATCTATGGTAAGGGGTCCTTTTGTGTTTTTTTTGTGAGGCCCAGGGGTCTAATTCAGCTGAAGAAAGAATCTTCAAGGAGTCTTCAGGGATTCTTTGGTGAAGATTTTGGCGCCAATACGAAGACTATCATTTTCTGAAACTAGAGCATAGTCATTCATGTAATGATGGCCACCTCCGGCGATTCCGGAGGAAATCTTTGGTAAGGGGTCCTTTTTTGTTTTTTTTTGTGGGGCCCCGCAGTCCAATTCAGCTGAAGAAAGAATCTTCAAGGAGTCTTCAAAGATTCTTCGGTGAAGATTTTGGCGCCAATACGAAGACTATCATTTTCTCAAACTAGAGCATAGCCATTCATGTAATGATGGCTACCTCCGGCGATTCCGGAGGAAATCTTTGGTAAAGGGTCCTTTTTGTTTTGTTTTTTTTTGTTGGGCCCAGGGGTCCAATTCAGCTGAAGAGGAAGTGTTGCTGTATTCTTTTGCGGTGCAGGTGGTGGACGAAGAAGGGGTAGATATTAACACATAAGTGTTCTCTTTTCGTTTGGTTGTAATAAGGGCTTAGTGGGGAATAAGCCAGATTAAGGGCGAGTTGTGTGTTCTGATTACGTTGCGTCTTGGAGTTGCTGTGCAAATTGATGGATTCGTGACGTAGTTTAGTGGGTGGAGTATGCGGCTTTCTTCCCATTCTCTATACAGCCCGATTTCTATGTGTGAGGGGGTAGACTGCGGCAGTTAGAGCAGGCGCAACTTGTACTTTTCTTTTCCGAGATTGGCAGTTCACATCAGCATTTAGGAAATAATTCGGGATTACAGAATACTTTTTTTTATTATTATCATTACTTCTGAGGAACTTGGGTTATTGTGTTGATAATTGCTTGATGGCTGTTGGGTTATTGGGAATAAACATTTCTTATGCTATTGGGTAAACATTTCTTAGATTTTAAACTTTTTTTTTTTAGTTACATACATGTGTTTTATTTTGGTTACATACGTGCACGTGTGTAAGGGGGTGTTGTTGCAGGGGCCAGAATTGGGTGTGTGAGCTTACTCTGCGATTTTCTCCTTGGCAACTGAGTCCGAAGCAGACGCATCTCAGAGGTTTTGGGCTCAGCGATTTCTCTGTCTGTCTCATCCCTCCTCTGTTGGCTTGGGTCCCGTTTTCTTTACTTGAGGGTGGACTGGCATGTTCTTTCGTGAAGGGTTGACTATGTGTGTTTTTTATTGTCCTTGAAGACTTGAAGTTCATCTTGATCTACTTTGCAGTCAGCTGTGCGCTTGGCCTGTCTGTGTTTTTTTTTCCGTGGGGTTTTGATTTAATTGTGGGTGTATATGGTACTTTCTTTTGATTTTAGGAGATTAATTGCTGGAGTAGAGGGAATTAACATTGTGGGGTTCTTCCTGTGTGGGAATTTTTTGGGAGAATTTTTTTTTTTTGTGATTTTTTTTTTAGGGGTTTCCTTCCACGTGACTTGGGAAATTTTGTGTTTGTGATCAGCCAAGAGTGAGTTAGCAAATTTATTTTTGAAGAGGAAAGCTGAAGAAATGGCTAGAAGGGACAATGATCTGAGATTCCTTAGGTCAGCCTATGGTTCTGTAGGGCGCAGAAATTCAGTCTGCAGTTTGGAGGGTTTTGTGGAAATTCAGAAGAGCCAGGGGTCGATGGTTGGGTTGAGTTCTTGGGCTCCATGGGTTCGTTGATTTAACTGTAATATGCAGGGGCACATTAAGAGGTTTTTCCGTGTTAAATATTGTGGTGGGTGTAGGAGTTATGGTCACCCTTGGCAGTCTTGTCCATCTCTTAAACAGGATAATGTTAGGCCTACATTTCAGAATTTGGCAGCTTAGGTAAGAAAGTTCCTCAAGGGGGTTTTTCGAGGGGATCTAGTGATTGGCGAGCATTGCCTAAAGACCGATCAGTTGTAAAGGAAAACATGATGGGTGTTTCTTGTGATACAGGACTTCTGGGGTAACCCTCAGAGGCGAAGCCAGTGGTAAAAGGGTCTGTGTATGGGGTTACTGTTTATATTTTTTTAGATACAGGCACCTCTATTAATTTGATGAATTATGAGTTGTTCCAATTGATGTTTTCCGATCGTTCTTTGAGACCTGCTAAAGAGACAGTATGTGATGTTCAAGCAAATACGTTACGGGTTTTATCTCTTGGGAGTAGAACTTTTACAGAACCATTTTTGGTTATACGAGGGGCTACTTTGGGGAATACTTTCTTATTGGGTCATCCAGCGTGCCAGTGACACAAAATCTCAGTTCATACACGGGTGTGTGGTATAACTGTTGAAGTACCCGGTGGTTTTGTGCCTTACGAGGGAATGGAAGTAAATAGAGTGGATGATGATAATGGATCGGGTGTACATGAGAATTTGCGGGTGGATTCTGAACATGTTTCGGTGGGTAGGATGTGTTATATGGGGGTTTTGTCAGAGGATGTGGTTCTTGGTCCTGGTATGGTTGCTATAATAAAAGTTCGAGTGAAAGGAGTGCATAAATCCAGACAGGTGTGTGTGTGGATGAGTGTAGCGAAAAGCTGAAGGGGGTAGTGTGTACAGGTTCTATAAGCACAGTATCGAGTTCAGGGGATACTTTGGTGGCATTGCTAAACTGTAATGATTCAGTTCGGAATTATCAGAGGGGTACTTATGACGTTGATTTTGTTGTCTGGATCGATGTAGATAACTCAGTTGCTATTATCAGGGGACATGTGTAGATTTTCAGAAGCAGATTTACAGGCTAGGAGGCAGGTTTTAAGGATCATTTAGCCAATGCTTATTTTAAAGAGCATGTTGAGGGTATGGAAGATGTTCTGGTTGAGTTTGCGGACATAGTCGCACTTAAAGCGGGTAAGTTAGGGTTAACAAATATGTTAGAACACAAGGTTCATTTACAGGATAAGACTAAGTCTATTTTTGTCCCTTCATATAGGATTCCTTTTAAGATTAGAGAACAGGTTGAGCAAGAGGTTAATAAGTGGGAGGAGGAAGGCACTGTTAGGCCCAGTTCCTCGCCTTTTAATTTTCCATTGTTAGCAGTGCCTAAGAAGGATGGTTCAGTCCAAGTTTGTGTGGACTTTAGGAAGTTGAACCAAAAAACCATTCCTAATCATTACCCTGTGGCATGTTTGCCAGATTTATTTGTTGAGATTGGGGCCAAGAATATTTATTCTTCAGTTGATCTGATGCAAGGGTACTTGCAAGTACCACTTAGTGAGGAGAGTCGAAGGGGCATTATGAGTTCATGCGCATGCCATTTGGTTTATCAGGTAGTCCTATAACATTTCCTAGGCTAATGAATACAGTTTTGCATGAGTTGTTAGGGAAATCTGTATTTCTCTACATGGACAACATATTAGTTGCCACTGATTTGGTAGAGGAACATTTAGAGGTTCTTAGGGAGGTTTTTAGGAGGCTTAGGTTAGCAGATTTGAAGATAAAATTAGCTAAGTGTAATTTTCTGAAGAAGCAGATAGTATATTTTGGTCATGTCATTTCTAAGGAGGGTGTTAAAGTGAATAAGGATAAAGTTAGGGCAATTGTAGAGTTTGCTACTCCCAAGAATAAGAAACAGATTTGGTCTTTCTTAGGCATGGCTGGATTTTTTCGTAGGTCTGTGAAAGGTTTTCTGCTTTAGTGTTTCCTTTAACAGATGTCCTCAGGGATGATGTGCAGTTTGTATGGGGTGATGGACAGCAATCAGCCTCTCAGAATATCAAGGATGCCTTAGTTAATCCCCCAGTGTTGAAATTTCCTGATTTTGAACGTCCTTTTACGTTGGTGGCAGATGCCAGTCACGATGGTATAGGGGCCTGCCTTATGCAGAAGTTTGATGGTAAATTGCATCCTATTGCGTTCTACAGTAGGATGTTCAAGATGCAAGGGAGTAATGAGATGTCTATGTCCACCACTGACAAAGAGGTGTTTGCGGTAGTGTCTAGTTTGGTTAATTCTAAGAAGTTACTGTTGGCCAACAAAGTTGAGCTTCTTACAGATTGTAAGCCGCTGTTGGATCTTTTTAATAAGCCGGATCTTTCTCCTAAAAGATTTAGGTGGTATCTGACAATCAGGGATTTTGATGCCAAGTTTATGTATATAGAGGGTAGACATAATGTTGTAGCAGACACCCTTTGTAGAAGTTTTTCTGATTCCGATGGTACTCGTGTATGTTATGTATTTGGAGATTGCATAGACTGGGATATTGGTTTAGAAGAATTTAAACAGGATGGGGATGAGATTTTGGCAGGGTTGAACTTGGACTTGAAGGGCATTGGAAGTGTCACTATTCATCTCAGAGACCTTGAAAACTATGGGTTAGACACTAATATATTGTTTTTGGTTATTTTTACGTCATCCCCTTCCCACCCCTCCTCACCCCTCCTCTTCCTATCAGGGCTGAACTTGGACTTAAAGGGCATCAGGAGTATTACTATTCATTTCAGTGACCTCAAAAACTATGGATTAGACACTAATATCTGTGTTTTCAGCCATTTTTACATGTCACCCGCTTCCACCCCCTTATCACCCCTTCCTATTGGGGCTGAACTTGTACTTAAAGGGCGTCAGGAGTGCCACTATTCATCTCAAAAACCTTGAAAAGTATGGATTAGACATTAATATCTGTTGTTGTTGGTTATTTTTCTTTCACCCCCTTCCCACCTGTTCTCACTCCCCGTTCCTATCAGGGCTGAACTTGGACTTAAAGGGTATTGGGAGTCCCACTATTCATCTCAGCAGCCCTGAAAACTGTGAGTTAGACACTAATATCTTGTTTTCAGTTATTTTTACATGTCACCCCCTTCCCTTAGACACTAATATCTGTTGTTTTCAGTTATTTTTGCATATCATCCCTTTCCACCCTTTCTCAGCCCCTTCCTATTGGGACTAAATTTGGACTTAAAGGGCATTGGGAATATCACTATTCATCTCAGCAACCTCAAAAACTATGGATTTGACACTAATATATGTTGTTTTTGGTTATTTTTACACATCACCCCCTTCCCACCCCTTTTCACCCCATCTTCCTATCAGGGCTGAACTTTGACTTAAAGGGCACTAGGAGTGTTACTACTCATTTCGGCGACCTCGAAAACTGTGGATCAGACACTAATGTCTGTCATCTTCTGTTATTTTTACATGTCACCCCCTTCCACCTCTTCTCACCCCACTTCCTACCAGGACTGATCTTGGACTTAAAGGGCATTGGGAGTGTCACTGTTTATCTCAGCGACCTCGAAAACTATGGATAGGACACTAATATCTTTTGTTTTCGGTTATTTTTACATGTCACACCCTTCCCGCCCCTCCTCACCCCCTTCCTATCGGGACTAAACTTGGGCTTAAAGGGTATTGGGAGTATCACTATTCATCTCAGCAACCTCAAAAACTATGGATTAGACACTAATATCTGTCATTTTCTGTTATTTTTACATGTCACCCCCTTCCCACACCCCGCCTTTGGTGCCAGTGATGTCTATCCACACAGTATTTTTTTCCAGATAGTAAATTATATGTATACCACGTTTGGTTGAAATTCCTTGATGCATTTCAGAGTTATTTTGGCATATACACACACACACACACACACATCCATTATGTGTGTGTGTGTGCTTGTGTGTAAAATCAGTCCTGCATCTACAAACTTTTACAGCAAACACCACAGGCTACTGCAAAATTATCTTCTCACTATCTGTAGTCCTCACTCTCTAAATTCCGTACTTTGAACCCACTATTTCTGTAAGAAATAAAAAAAAGGCAATTGCTTGGACCTGTATATAAGGTCTCTACTTAGTAAAGCAACATTTTGTCTGGTCAGTCTAGGACGCATTCGAACCTTGGTAGTAACAAAAGTTCTCTTTTTGACTCAACTTTGACTTCGTCTTTAAATTGACTCATCAAAACACGTTGACATTCTACAGCCTCCGCGATTTTGACGATCGTCTCCAATACGCTGAAGATGACTGACAGCTTCACCGAGTTCAGCATCAGCTGATGGCAGGGCGGTTGGTTAGAAGCTTCGTCCCCGGAGGACTCTGCCTCACACTTCGATGTGTTGCAGAGCGTGCAGAGACTATTTGTCCTTGCTGGATGTTCCTCCAGGAGAACTGAGGACGTTCGTCTGGCTCGCTAAATTAATTTCACTCCTGCTGTGCGTTTCGGGTCAAGGCATTTCCTTAGGAATTGTTTATTGTTTCCTTTATGTTGCAATGGAAGTGTCTCTGAAGATTTTATGTGTGTTTTAGCATTTTGTTTGTTGCCTGATTACGATAGAGTCGACTGTGTATGATGGGCTTAGTTACTGACATTTTGTGAATATATATATACATACACACACACACACACACATATATATGTATGTATGTATGTATATGTATATGTATGTATGTTGTTTATGTATGTATATATATATATATATATATATGTATGTATGTATATTTGTAATGCAGCATCTATATGTATATGTAAGTGCGTGCTTGCGTAACTGTATCACTTCAAAGGTAAAGTAAAAAAAAAAATAGCTGATAAACTAAGGATAATAAAAACAGCTCTCTATTGAAGCCATCAGTGCATGCAATCTTAGAAGACCGAAATCAATTGCTGCTCTCCCAGATGCAATTTCCCCTAAGATCTCTTTGACGCTATACGCACGGACATAACCTTCCCATCGTTCTTGGTCGAGAAACTGGGAAGAGGCGGGAAGGACGAAAAAAATAAAAGGGTAAGGACAAGAAACTGGAAAGGACAGAGAGATAAAGAAAATAACTGGATGTATCTGTCGCCAACAAGGATCGTTTTGTTAATTACAACTTTACAAGATTTGCATGTCAAATTCAGGAGCCTAATCAGAATGACTGGAAATGTTTGCCAGTCATGTATCATCCGTCAGTAGACCACGTTTTGCTAATGTGCATTCGTTGTACTTTGAATATATATATATATATATATATATATATATATATATAATATATATATATATATATATATATATATATATATATATATATATATATCCTCCTGTAAGTTGCCTGTATAAATTTATATCTCCGAGGCTTTGAAATTCAAATATTCTCTGCTTACATATTTATTTGTTTTATAATACATTCATCAATCGATTGCTTTAAATACTATTTGTATTATTATTTGTTCTTTGCACATGAGCAAAGATAATTCGTGTAAACAACTAGCAATTGACTTTTGGGTACAAGTTATTGTCAAATTAAATTATTATTAATCTGAAGAGTGGATTTATATCTTGTAATTAATAAAGCCTATTTCGTTCCTAATTAGTAAAAACAATATTCATTACTGTGGTCTAGTGTTGCAATGTTTATGTACAAACAGAGAGAGATGAATACAAACAAAGATGAACTTTAAAAGAAAAGGAAAGAACTGTTAAATCTTGCCATCTACTTTTACCTCGGCTCCAGTATCTCGCCGAGGTTTTAGAAATACACTTAAGAATAATATGACAAGTCGTTGAAGAAATGGATTTCCTCAGTGAAAACATTAATGGCCTCTAGTGTCTGGGCTTTCGATTAGATGTCAACATTCCCCTACACGAAATAAACTGCCAGATTTAGACATTGTTTCTTTTTGACAGTCTATCCTTGTTTATATACTCAAACCAACAAGGAAAGTTTTTATGCTCTCTCTCTCTCTCTCTCTCTCTCTCTCTCTCTCTCTCTCTCTCTGTGGATGACGTAACTGAAGACTGGACAACGAAAGAGCGTTTAAAATAGAATAGAATTTGGAATTTAAGCCAAAAGCCAAACGCTTGGACCTATAAGGTCATTCAGCGCTCAAACGGAAACTGATTGTAAAAAGGTTTAAAAAGGTGTAACGGGAGGAAAACTTCGCAGCTGCACGATGAATCAATTGTTAGGAGAGGGTGGAAAATAAGATGGAAAAAGAGAATATGAACGGAGGTACAGCAAAAAGAATGAAAGGGGTTGCAACTAGGGGCCGAATGGACGCTGCGGAGAACCATAAGTAATTCCTACAGTGCACCGCATGAGGTGCACTGGCGGCACCACCATCCTACGGGGGAAAGAGCGTTTAGATCTTCTACACCCCCATCCCACCCCAATCTCTCTCTCTCTCTCTCTCTCTCTCTCTCTCTCTCACGGACTAATAATGACTTCATGCACTCTCCTAATATAAAATGCAATAAATGAAGTCCAAGGTCAAAATATCCAGACATCTCTTTCCAACACTTCGGCTGAGAAGTCTGCAAATATCCGGAGTTTTGAGCAAGAGAAAATCTCGTTCGAGGCTTCTCCCAAAAGGTTCCAGAAATGCTCAGCGTTTCGTAATGCAAACGAGAACAGGAATACGAGAAGCACAACAGGAAAGCAATATCTCCCGACCCACCTCTCCTAATTTATTTACTTTTTTTTGCCTTTGAAAGAACTACGTAGCTCCAGAGAGGACGAGAGACGAAAGAGTCATTTCGGAAAGGGTTTGTGAGAGGCTCTTAACAATCCCTGTAGTCACATCAAATCGCCTTGGAATTACATAAGGAATGTAATATTTAGGCCAAAGGCCAAGAGCTAGGAGCTATGAGGTCATTCAGTGATGAAAGGTAAATTGAGAGTACAGGAGGTTTGAAAGGTGTAACAGGGGTGGGGAGGAAACCTCGCAGTTGCTCTATGAGTCAATTGTTAGGAGAGGGTTGAGGAAAGTAAGAGAGAAGAAAGAGAATATGAACGGAGGTGCAGTAAAACGAATGAAAGGGGTTGCAACTAGGGGCCGAAGGAACGCAGCAAAGAACCTTAAGTAATGCCTACAGTGCACCGCGTGAGGTCCACTGACGGTACCACGGGAGTTAACTGAATGAGAAATTAACGAATGAAAAATTACATTATGGGAAATGTTAATTATGAAGAAATTTTCGAAGGTGAATGAAGGAAGAACGCCAATTGGACGTAGAGTACAGAGTAGATTTGAGTAGTGTTTGTTTCAAGGGTCTGGGAATGTCGTTGAGTCGAAATTCTGAAAAAAATAGCTACTTTGTAAACATTCCCATTGGACATAATTGTCTCTCATATACTATAATGCAAATTTCAGATATGTTAAAAGTATATCCTTCACAACTCCTATCCATAATTAACTTAAAAAAAATAAACTTGAAAGAGAGGCAAAAGTATTCTTGGAAAAGAGGAACTCATTTCAATAACTTCCAACATCAACACTTCCAGAATGAACATCGGAGCCTTAGCCAAACCCAGTATAAATCATCTTTTGGAGTTGAATAACTGACAAGGTTCGTTTTTGTTTTGGCTTCCAGGGCGAGTTTAAATAGGCGAAGTACTTGCATGTGTCTTGCAGAGAGCAGCTTGTATTACTAAGAATGAATGATTAAAGTTACCTGGCGTCGTCACATTCTACTACTACTAAATATACCTGAATTTCACTGAAAAAGAGAATGAGCATCCAAGGAAAGGTCGAATGAAGCTGTCTGGCAAATAATGTATCCTTCCAGTAGTGAGTCCAAGAGACAAAGCTTGACAGATATTCCTCTTCGTTATTTTTTATGTTTATTCATTTTGACGCGCATTGCTTGCCATTTGCCATGGTACATCGATGGTTTATAACAACAATGGGTAACCTTGATAAGTAAGCGTCCCGAAATCAACCAGGTATTTGGAGCAAATAATTTTGCTTTGAATTGCCAATCAAAGTTCTTGAGGGAACATATTTTTGGTGTCTTCAAGTGTAATTCTAACTACTCTTTACATAGACGCAATTTATAAAGATACTACTTCAGCATCAACTAAAGAATAAACAACAAATCTGAGTTTAATCAGATAAATCAATCATCATTAAAAGTGGCACTTTCAACTTCACTGGCCACCATGAAATATGCCACTCAGGGCTATTTTAACAAAGAGTGGGAAAAGAGTTTAACAAACACACTAACACGCACACACACACACACACACAGAGAGAGAGAGAGAGAGAGAGAGAGAGAGAGAGAGAGAGAGAGAGAGAGAGAGACTAAACTACTGAGCATTTTAATCTTAACTTTGATAAAGGATTAGTTTCCAACTAAAGTCTATTTTTTTAAACCTGGCAAACTTACACTTAGCTGCTCGCCGCTGATTGGATGGACGTCCTGTTGTCCGAATCTCACAGTTTTGTTTTCACACTGTTTCAGAATTGTGATTATACGGTCATAGAGCGGGATATGAGCTAAGTTATGTAATGTTATGTAAATACCAGTTATGAAACAACACTTACCGAAGCCGTAGACTAGAAAAATGTTTCAAACGCATGAACTTTAATGTTTAATTTCTAGCTAGATTCTTAGCGCAATCATGCCATTAGTGGTTTGGAAATAACCAAAATGTGTTTACTGTACATTGCTGAAGGTTCTCTAACGACTAAGAACAAAAAATTATCGTAGAAATTTAAGCTTGACGGAAAAGTTGAGGAGGAGGAGTTGTGGGAGGAACAGCCGGTGAGTTGTCGTCTGCACACACCACTTGCAACCAGAATTACTCAGCTTAGAATCGGCTACCGAGCCCGTGACTCACTCTCCATTTCACCTATTTCAGCCATGGCCACAAGAGACGATACAGATCAAAGCACACATGAAGGAACTCCAAACGCAGGCAAAGACATAACTGAAAATCTCTAACTGAAGAAGAGTCAATTTACTGAAATTTTATATAGCAGAGAGTAGCATACTAGCTAGAAAAAAACTATTCATAAATTCAAAGCATGTTCAATTTGCCTTTATACATATCCTAAAATATTAATGACATCCCCTCTGCTGTATTTTTGAAATGAAAAAAAATTAGCAATATGATATATAAACATCTTAATGATTAATTTAGGACCCAAGAGCACCGCAATACAGATTTGAACCTCCCGCTGAGAGTTCCTCAACCTTGTGTTAACCCTGTGGCTGTTCCTCCCACAACTTCTTCTCAGCTTAAATTTCTACGATAGTTTTTTATTATTATTATTATTATTCTTAGGCGTTGGAGAACCTTCAGCAATGTACAATAAATACGTTTTGGTTATTTCCAAACCACTAATGGCATGACTGCGCAAAAAATCTAGCTAGTAATTAAACACTAAAGTTCTTGCGTTTGAAACATTTTTCTAGTCTACGGCTTCTGTAAAGCGTTGTTTCATAACTATATAAATATATATATATATATATATATATATATATATATATATATATATATATATATATTACATATTATATATATATATATATATATATATATATATATATATATATATATATATATATATATATATATATATATATATATATTACATATTATATATATATATATATATATATATATATATATATATATATATATATATATACTCACAGTATATATAATAATTCGGTAAGTTCTTAGTATTTACGTTTATTACAACTGATATTTACATAACATTACATAGCTTAGCTCCTAACTCGCTCTATAACCGTATAATCACAATTCTGAAACAGTGTGAAAACAAAACTGTGAGATTCGGACAACATGACGTCCACCCAATCAGCGGCAAGCAGCTAAGTGCAAGTTTGCCAGGTTTAAAAAAATAGATAGACTATAGTACCTCGCAAAAATAGTCATCTGTTATTATACAGACAAAAGCCATATTATCCTTCAGGCCAGCCCTAGGAGAGCTGTTAATCAGCTCAGTGGTCTGGTAAAACTAAGATATACTTAACTTTAGCTTTTATTTCAAACAAAACCAATCTTTAGGTCATGTCCAGCCGAGCAGGCCTGATCGGCGGGCATGCATGTCATCAGGCTCATACAACGGGCAAACCAGCGAAATAGCCGTGCCCGTGTTATGGAAATCACCGGTCGGTGCCCGGTGATCTGAGGCAAGTACTGAAGGTGCGACACTGCCAGACTTACGTTATAGATCGGGGCAAGGGTGGATCTAATGTTGCCACCTTGTTATGTAAAATGTGACTCGCATTTAACCACTCTCATTGTTTTGCCAGAGACACCGATTTTGATTCATTTATTCACTGAGAAAGTGCTCTTAACTTCATGCTCATAGTAATGTTTATCGACAGATATCCAGCTTGCATGTTTACAATTGTGGCGTTACTACTGAGTAAAGTTAAATATGCAGATGAATTTTCAATTAATATCTGCAAAATTCTCTTGACTTTATTTTTAAGCCATTCCCTCATTTTACTTTTATAAATTTCCCTGGTAAGATACCGATAATCATGCAACTGAGACTTGCCGTCATATGTTTTACATTGACTATTAGTATATGTATACGAAGACAGATTTTAAATCGAAGAACTTCAGAAGTCAATGGTGTTAGCTGAACTCCTTACCGGTGGTTGGTCGGCATGAGCTGTTGGGATCATTTGGCTTGCTTACATTTGAAAGCGCGTTCTTGGAATGCCATGTGCATTGCCAGCACATACGCTCTCACTATAACAGACTTTCCTTTTCATTCACAATTTTTGTCAGTTATCATGACGTTAGCCAGTTCCTTTTCAGATTGCTATACAATACAAGGCTCTTCCTTTATCATTTTACTAAAGTACTTTTGCTATGTGTAAAAGGCCTCATCTTTTAGCCCGAGTGACCACTTTGTTTTTCTTTCAATTTTCAACACTGCTTATTCCCGACCGAAAAATTGAGATGATATCGATCTGGTTTCACATTACAATTCACGGTTATTTACTTACTATCCATTTCAGGGAACGCGAGTCGTCGTTTTTCTCAAGTATCTTTCAAACTAATTATTTGATCGAATGTACAAGAACCTCCCGCTAAGTTTTGGTAGTATAGTGCATTGTCAAATGGTTTTAGTTATGGCGTTTATTCTTGACTTCCATAGTGTTGCCAAGCATCGCCAAACTATGCATTCGAACGCCCTTTATCCTCATCCCGTCCCTCCCTCCCCCTTCCCCTCCTCATCCCTCCTCAACTCACTTTCCTGGCCTCCCCATCTCCGGCCCCCCCCCCCATTCCTGTCTATGGGGGATATCGGACATTCAATTGCGTAGATTAGTCCTGCTGACTCGTGCGACTTCGCCTTTAAAACTAACACCATTTGACAAAAATTAGTGGGAGGTGTCTTGTACACTGTGTCAGAGTACCATTTCGATCAAATAATTAGTTTGAAAGATATTTTAGTTCCTCGTTGGACGGGTCGGTATAGTTCTCGGCTAGCACTCTGCTGGGCCCACGTTCGAGTCTCCGGCCGGCCAATGAAGAATTAGAGGAATTTATTTCTGGTGATAGAATTTCCTTTCTCGGTATAATGTGGTTCGGATTCCACAAAAATAAGCTGTAGGTCCCATTGCTAGGTAACCAATTGGTTCTTAGCCACGTTAAATAAGTCTAATTCTTCGGGCCAGCCCTCTCTAGGAGAGCTGTTAATTGCCTCAGTGGTCTGGCTAAACTAAGATATACTTAACTTCTTGAAAGATATTTGAGAAAAAATGATGACTCACGGTCCTTGAAATGGATAGTAGTCGTTAAATATTCGTCAACTAAGTTTCCGACATTGGTGAACATTGATTAATAAACATAAGCAAAACCTTCGAGAGTTAACTTTCACGAAAGAAAATCAGCTTGAGGCAGGCCGAGACAAAATAGCGCCAGTTGCCCGGGTGTGTGAGAAAGAAAAGTGAAAAAAAAATATATATATATATATATAAATATATATATATATATATATATATATATATATATATATATATATATATATATATATATATATATATATATATATATATATACATTGTATATATAAAAAGATAATATAAAATCATATTAGAAGACCGGTAAAAGCGATGTTGCTGTCGTCTGGAAGTTCCAGAACCGAGTTTTTGTTTTTCCTTCGAGTTCAGAAGTCTGAGTTCATCCACATCTACCTTATAACACTCCTCACCCATTGAGCTTCTGGTGATATTTTTTTTTTTGTTGTTATATATCGCCGTTTGGTCATCGGCCCGAACATAAATAAACCGAAACTGTAAATTGTGTTTGACAATTCCAAGACCAAGACAACATTATATATATATATATATATATATATATATATATATATATATATATATATATATATATATATATATATATATATATATATATATAGATCACCATGACTGATGAAGCACTCATGAAATCGCAATATTAGGATCATGATCTAGCAACGTGCTTAGGAGAAACCTCTGGAACTCTCCCACTTTCTTTTCTCCGCGAAATTTCTTGCTCTCTTTTCGTATTACCATGTTTATCATTGTTATAATAATAGCTTTAACAGTACTACCTCGTCCAGTGGTACGTATCCAGTTACATGCCAGGTCAAGATAATTTTTTAAAATGAGAGAGAGACAGAGAGAGAGAATTTCGAGATGATCTCATAAGTTCATACTTCAGCTATCCCACACTGATGATTGAGAAGATAATTCGTTGCAAGGGTCACCCTTCTCCACAATTGGAAAGCAAAGCTGGAATGATTTCTGTGCACAGTTCACTTTTTATTATTACACCCTTCTCTTTCTACCAAATTCTTAATATCAGTGCAAGCAAATGCGCCCGCCTCCCCCCCCCAAAAAAAAAAAAACGCGTCTCAGGTTAAGCAGGCAAGGGAAAATGTATTTTAGAATTAAGATTTAGATCTCCTATTTTTAGAGAAACTGAATTTTTGTCGTTATAATAATGTCTTTCTTTAGTTACGAGGTCTTTCCGCATTCTTTATGGATATCATTTAAGACAGAAATTAAGGTTTCGCAGAAAACACATTATTCACAACCCATTAGTGGAAATTGCTCAAAATGTGAGTTCTTATTATTTTTTTTTATTATTTTCTCTTGGATTATATCCATGTTTTTGCTTGATTTTGGTCTTAGTAAGTAAGTTAAAAACTCAAAGATAACTTTAAGGTTTAACAGAGTTTTATGCTTTTTTTAGGCATCTAGAGAACACTTTTTTTTTTTTAAACTAGCAAGAAAGTTATAGGTCTGGAAAGTAGATTCGGATTCTCTCTCTCTCTCTCTCTCTCTCTCTCTCTCTCTCAAATACACACTTTATTATTCAAGTTTGCAAGCTAAGTCACACTTTAAACGTACAAAAACTCCGTGTCTGAAATTCCAGTCGAGCCTCTGTTGTTATGCTGTCATATGTTTGTATCTTGTTTTCGGGTGTATAGCTCTGACTTAACTAGGAGTGTATGGAATGTGCTTACGCTCATTCTCACATAGTTTCTATAATCATGCTCGTAGTTCATGTACAATTGTTGAATGGCTTCTGTAAATATCCGTCCTATTTGGTCAATCTTTGCACCACATTCTCGTCTTTTTTTCTTCATACATACGCCAATTACTATGCTGCGCAACAGTTTCCGTTTCTGAACAGTACTGGCCACCATGTTTTTCCTACGACACCTGGCAAGGTACTGGTATCGTCGGGCACGTCCGCCCATTCATCAACTCTGTTGTGTGGACAACACTCATGGGTAAGCCCAGAAGAGTTTGCCCGCCAACCGAGCTCCCCAGTGGGCAGGCCCACTAGTCTGGACAGGCCTTTTGACTCCAAATGGTAATCACCTCGGAAACTCCTTCCTTCCTTCCTTCGAACAAAAAATACAGGCTTGGTCGTAAATGTCACTTAAAATGCGTATTTTTGCTGCCACTAATAGTTGCACAATTATTAAAACAAAAGTACACTTCACTTTTTATGCCTGGAGACCAGTCAGAGCAAAGGGCTTTTCAAGACCAGCTGCAGATGCAATTGCAAAGTGTAGAAGTCAGTCTTCTTGTAGGGTCTACCAGGCCAAGTGGGCTGTATCCCACGGCTGGTGTAGAAGGTATAACGTCTCTTCTTCTCAAACCACTGTAACGGAAACTGCAGATTTTCTGCTATTTTTGAGGACTCCCAGACGTTTATCTTCCTCTACTATCAAAGGATATAGAGCCATGCTGGGCTCTGTTTTTAGATACAGTGGCATGGATCTGTCATCTAATCAGGATATTAGCGATTTAATTAAGCCCTTCGACATGGTTAAGCAGAGGAAGACAGACTCAGTCACCTGGAACCTGGACATAGTCCTTAAGTGGCTTTTGGGCCCTTCTTTGGAGCCCCTTCGCTCCATTTCTTTCCGAGATTTAACGAGGAAGACTCTTTTTCTTGTTGCTTTGGCTACGGCCAAAAGAGTCAGCTAACTGCAGGCCAGAGATAGTAGTGTTGGATTCTCTCAAGGGGACGTGATCTGCTCCTTTACTCTTGGTTTTCTGGCAAAGAACGAGACTCCTTCCAAGCCCTGGCCCCGTTCTTTCATCATCAAGAATTTGATGGAGATTCTTGGCCCAGAAGAAGAAGAGAGAGCTCTTTTTCCTGTAAGGGCATTGAGGTATTACCTGAATAAGACCGAGAGGATCAGAGGCATCTCTAACAACCTCTGGTGCTCTGTAAAAAATCCTTCTTGACCACTTTCCAAGAATGCATTATCATTCTTTTTAAGAGATATTATCTCTGAGTCACACTCGAGAATTCAGGAGGACTTTTTACCTCCTTTTAAAGTTAAAGCCCACGAGATTAGGGCCATCACTACCTCGCTGGCTTTTAAACATAGCTTGTCGATCTCTGCGATTCCACAGCCCACCTATTGGAAGTGTAAATCAATATTTGCATCACATTATTTACATGACACTGAGACAGTGTTCAAAAACTGCAGTACCCTGGGTCCATTGTCAGTGGCTGGAATGGTGTTGGGGGAGGAAGCATAGAATTCCTATTCTCTATCTCTTCGCCTTGATATAGGGTGCTGAGTCTTGGGGAGCCTGGGGATACTGTGTACCTGGAGTACCCATCAGTTTTTTAGTGGATGGGTAGTGGTTTTTACCTTATGTGTAGGTGACAGCATTGTCTGGTTTTGTTTTAGTGGTACTGCGCCCAGGGCAAGGGCACTTACTGATGCTTTGTTAGCCATCGGAATACTCCTTCGCTGCAAAGCCCCCACTTAAGTAAAGGCGCTCCACGGCTCTACTACCACGCCACTACAAGTTAAGATAAGCACCAGCCAGGGCAGTGTCTACCTGCAGTAGCTCCCTTACCAGGTAAGGTTGCAACAAGCATTTTACCAATGCTAGCAACCTATTTCAAATTCATTACCATTGCTGAATGTTTTGGAGTAGAATATGTCCATGTATCCCACCTGTCAATATGGGATTTTAAGCTATATAATTACATGGTAAGTTACTTACACGAAAATATTATTTTCATGATAAAATTAAGTTTCATATATACTTACCAAGTGATTATAGAATCGGAGACCTCCTTCTTCCACTCTCATGGACATAAGGCACAAACGAATTGAGCTCTTAAGCTGTGTTGTACCTACTCTTCCCTGAAAGTGGGCGGGGCTAGTCACCCCAATAAAACATTAGAAGCTCTACAGCGAATTTCAAAAATTTAAGCTGCAGCGCGAGCTAGAAACTATAGCTATATAATTACTTGGTAAGTATAAAGAAACTTAATTTCAACATGAAAGTAACAAAAATAAAATTTCTACGTTTTCAGCCCTGTTAAATATCTGTAAAATATCAGAAGTTTCGAAGTTTTAGTTATATAAACAAGTGAACCACCTCCGGTATTAAAAGTAAAAAAAAAAAAAACACAACCATTCCCTAAGACCAAATGATTGTACACAGTTTGATTTCTGGGTTATTAAGTCGAAAACTCATTTTAGATGAGTCATACCCTGGGGATTTTAAAATTTATTCTGCCTAGTCAGGGTAGACAGATTAAAAAGTTCTTTAGTCACTTCATTCAGAATTTATGGCAAGAAAACATTCCAGTTTGCAACAATTATTCTTACTGAAGGTAAGAACGTTCATAATCATTCATTGCTATTTATTTTAGTGTCTAATAACAAACTACACCTCTGAACGTTTAGGAAGGACAAATCTTTGTCGTCGCTATAATACAAAAACTTTAATTAAGGTTCTGACAGTAAAATAAGGTTTCATAACTTAAGACTTGATAATAAGATCAAATTTTATCCTATGCAAACCAACCACTTATAAAGCCTCTGACCAGAGAAGAAAAGTTCAAAACAGGCTTGCAAACCAAGGAACCAGCAGTAGGCTACCCAAAAATAGTGCTGACAAGCGGGGTGCCCAAAAGAACGACGATATGCCAAGCATAATTACAAAAAGCCAATTTCCCAGAGATTTTAAATGAGCACAACATGATCTGGCTCTAGCTTCTTTGACTCAGTGATTTGTTAACTTGAACATCACTGGAACAAAGTCTGTCAGTTTTAAAATTATTAGTATTGGTTTGACTGTCCAAAAGCCATTGCTAAACATAGGTCTGTCTATTGTACTGAAGTAAAAACAAAGGCCTGCTCATTGTATTATTCGCAAAAGCTCCACATACTGAAGTTACAAGTTTTAAATTATTGACAAACTACATTACGTTAATCTGAATTGTAAACAAATGGAAGCTGCAATTATATTAAAGTTTCACAATATCAAACTTAAAATTTTTATCTGCAAAACAATTACATTAAATCTTAATGTTAAAGACAATAAAATGAAAGTTTTTTTTTTTTTGCTGTCTGAAAACATTTGAAAAAGGGAGCGTCCTTTTGAGAAGTGCAAATGTAAAAGTAAAACTAAATTATTGCTGAACTTTAGAAATTAATATCTTACGAAGAAAGTTCATTTTAATAGCGTTGACTTTAATTGCATGAAATATTTAGAGGCTTACATAAATATTTCGAAACATTAACTGATGTATCATCTTATTACCAAACTTAAATGCATAACCAATAGCTAAAAGGTCTTTACTGTAAACCGCTAAAGTCTAGCAAAATAAGAATTTTTTAACTTTGAATATAAGCAGTTATGTTACTTTATAAATTATCAAAACAAAGAATCTTAGTCAAGGTACATTAACTTCTAAAATTGGCTAAACGGATTCACTTACAACCTGAAAGGTCAACATCAATCAGTTGGTTCTTTGTTTGAACCTCCCGTGCACCTGTCCATAGGTTATATAATTAAGACCTATGGAACAGGGCACGGGAATGGCCTCCATCCATACAGGGACACCGTCCTTGTAGGGGTGGGGGTTAAAAAAATGGTTTGGTTGTTTTCGAGCCTCACCTGAGTTTTATGAAGCCAAACCTGGGGGAAGGCCAGACATCCATTTTTCTGTAGCTTGAGATAAGTTGTTCTGGTTTGGGACAAGCGTAGTTCGTTTCACGAAGTGCTTCCCAAAGTGCTTCAGATTTCACGAAAACCTAAAAGTAAATAAAATTTCCATTATAGCAAAATATGGATTTGGTTTGATAAATTAAGAACTTCAACAATCACAGCTCTACATTGCTCAACTTTACGAGGTTCAAAGTAGATATCAAGTGGATTAACAAGGAAAGTCACCTATGATTTCAACAGGAACATTCTCATTTCAAAAAGTATTATAGATTTAATACTAACCTCTATGTACCATCAGAGATAGCCTGATCCTGATAAACATTAAATCATTAGTCCAGAAAAAATGACCCATGGCCTACTAAGGTCTATATACCTTAGGAGTGAAAAACAAATGATCAAGAACAATTCTATATGACGGCTAAAACTTCACAATACTAATTTAATACCCAAAAAGTCACAAAGATAAGTATTCATTGTTTAGGAAAAGTAGTAAGCTAATGGTATCCACATCTGTTATAATCGTCTCTACAGCAAAATGGTGACGAAAATATATGACATTCTAAATATCAGTCAAGTCAAATAAAAGTGTAACTTTCAAGTGAAGCTGAAAAAGCTCTGTTCAAGAAACAAGAACAAAATTAGGTTTATTACAAGCCAATACATCAAGTAACCCCACCCATAAATTAGTACGATCAGATATGAAATTAACAGACTGAAGTCAGAAATTCTTAAAAAACAAACAAAAATATTCAACAAATTCGTAATCAAATTTAGCAGCAGAAGTTCAGTCAATACAGGATTATTTCCCTCCCTTCAGGTGGCAAGGAACCTTCCATGAACTGGCCAGGGACGTCGGAAAAGAACTTAATAACAATATGACATTTCGAAAACTGAGTAAATAAAGGATCTGCTTTCAGAGACACCCGTTGCTGCTGACGTCACCTAAAAGGACCTTGGAGTTACCTCACTTGAAACTTGGACGATTGATGCGAAAGAAAACGACGTTCTTTTTTTTTAGGGGAAACATTAAGAGATCTGTTGATGTTTTAACGCTAGCTGTTCATTTCTGCGTGTTATGATTTCTCGGTTCCTTGATAAAATTGGCTCTTGTGTATCATAACGAAAAACTTTCACCAATAATTAAACGAAAAAAATTATGAAGTTTCTTAGAGAATTTAGTGAAGTATTATGCTATAAAATTAATTGAATGACTCGCTTTATCTTTAATTTGAAGGAATATATATTATCAAAGGAAGTTTTATTTTATCCCTTATTCTATCAAATTTAATCATAATACTGATAAATATAGAGATATATGTGTGTGTACATATGCATATATATACTATATATAATGTATATATACATATGTATATATATACACATATATATACTGTAGGTGTGGTTGTGTATATATTTATATTTAATATATATATATATATATATATATATATATATATATATATATATATATATATATATATATATATATATATATATACACGTATATATTTATAATATATATATATATATATATATATATATATATATATATATATATATATATATATGTATATATATATATATATAATATATATATATTATAAATTCTTCTTTTATCTTCTTTTAACGTGCTTTTTCCCAATTGTATAGGGTAAGCACGATGCCTTCTTTTGAAGGACTTTGATTTGGCTTTGGGGTAGACTTTGTAGTATGAATACCAGACGAGTTGTTGTTCAATTCCGGTTTCATCTTTTTAATAAACAGCGACTCTGAAATCAAAAGGTCCAGTCTGTTTGAACAAAAAGACAGTACCTGAAAATCCAGGTCCGTGATAGGATGGTCCTGTGCTAAACTCTGTTCCCTAATGGCAAAAAAGGGTGGTTTGGAAAGAGGAGACCTAGTTCTAATAGAAGACCTCTGTGTTCCAATATTCTGTGTCTAAGCCAGCGGGAACTGGATCCCACGTATCGCAGACCACACTGCGAACAAGTGAACAAGTAAACGACACAGGAATTTCATAGCAGGTACACGATTGGGTCGTTAAAAATTTTAGTTTGTGATTGGTAGTTTGTTTACATTTCACCTTGTTTTTATATTTTTATGTTTGTGTTCGTTTTTAATTTTTCGTTTTTTTTTTTTTTGCGTCTCGCCCTTTTAGTTTGCAATTACTGTTTGTTTTATATATTTGGTTAGTATTTTTGCTGAAGATTTATTATGACAATTTATTTTATTGTAATTTCATTGATTCTAATCCTTGTCGGTTTTTCAGCCTGATGATGAGGTTTTATACCTCGAAAGCTTGTGTAATAAAGAATGTTCTTCCTGGTCTTGGCAATATTATTCATCATCAAGCTAAGATTTCCAAGTAGCCGCCCAATTACCGAGACTATATATATATATATATATATATATATATATATATATATATATATAATATATATATATATATATATATATATATATATATATATATATATATATATATATATATATATATAAGGGTATGGTTTGAAACTATAGCCAGGCTATTTCCTGATTCCCAATACATTGTTCACTGGACAATTTGCGGAAAACAAGTCTTATGAATGAATAATAGAAGTTATAAAATATAATTTGGCAAACAATGCAATTCTGACTTGTTCCCTATCAATAAAATTCATTATGAATGAATAACTGAAATAAAACAATGCAATTTGCATATTTTGTGTTTGACTTTTACTGGAACTACCCTTTGCATATTTTTGTTTTGACTTTTATTATTATTATTATTATTATTATTATTATTATTATTATTATTATTATTATTATTTGGAAGATAATTCATATGGAACAAGCCCACATGGGCCAGTGACTTGAAATTAAAGCTTCCAAAAAAGATTATGATGTTCATTCGTAAGTTTGTTTAATTATATTCATCTCATCAAAAGAATGAAAAATCATCATAATCGTTTGTAATTGTCTTTGTGTTTTTCAATATGCCTACTTACTCATGTTCCTATTTCAATTGCTTTCGTATACTCTATACACGACGTACCATAAAACCAGTATTATTGACAAAACAAAGAAATAAGAATTCTTTTTCTTAAGTCTTGAAAAGGCTGAGCTGGAAAATAATCTTTGATAATATTACGAGGACGAACGCTAACAAGCACACCAAAGGGGTCAATGACTTGAAATTCAAGCTTTCCAAAGAATATGGTGTTCACTAGAAAGGAGTAACATAAGTAATAGGAAATACAGAAAGAGGAGTTCATTAATTAAAAAAGAACAAATAAATTAAAAAATTAATAAATAAATTTAAAAAATATATGTAAATTATTTAAATACAAGTAGAATAGAATGATAGTAATATTGCATTGCACCTTCTTTTGAACTTCTGAATTTCCAAGTGACCTTGAAATTATTACTCAGGGAATAATTCCGTATTTCAAATTGCAATAATAACTTATGTATTAGAGTAAATACTTAAATAGACAACGAATCAACTTAATAATAGAAAATAATCAAACCCACGAAAAATCATGTTTCTCTCCGTAACACACTTCATAGAGGCCACGAAGCGAACTCTTTTGAATCTCCAGCCATATTTCCAATTTGATTATCTCTCCTATCCGAAGCTTAATGTTCATGTGTTTTGGACTTACTCTGAAACACGGAATAGTTTCGAATGTTTGCAGATAAGCCTAAAAGCCTCTCGTTACCATTAACGAGTATCGGTGACTGCGGGCTTAAAGAATATGGGCAGAGTTGATGATGGGAAATACCAAAAAGTATTACCTGAGCTATTCTCGATGGGCTATTTTAGACAAAGCATGTGACCTCTAGTTAGCTATTGTATTTTATATTTCATATTTTGTTTTATTGGTTGATCAATCTATTGTGTATATTTCCCATGGTAATTACTATCATTTTTTCTACATCTTTGAGCAATTTTATGGATATTGTCCGTAAATAGATATCTGCCTATGCAAATTTTTATCATTGTTACTCTTATCATTAAATTATTTATGAAAAAAATACACTTTTAGTGATTGTAATGTTAAAGAAAAGGCATCAACAGGAAGCTTCAGTTGGCCTTGTACTAAAATCATTCTTATCCTCATTTTCACCTAAGGAGATGAGCATCATGAAAAAGCAGAAAATATTCTTCTTTGAGGTCCCTCTAGATTTAAAAAAAAAAAAAATTACTGACTAGAAGAGCAGATAATATATAACATGCATTTTTATGAGACCACATTTTGTTCTCAGGAAAGTTTGCGTAGATAGTAAAATCATTAGGGGCACGTAATCTTCATCCTTCTATTGACGAGGAGGAATAAATTATTTTGCCATGCGTTTGCGTAAATCGCGTATCTCATTTTATTCATTTTTGTTAATCGTCACACATGATGAACGATTTGTCAGTATTCGAAATATTCAGTTGAATATCGCGCAATTTTTCCATTGCTATTCTACAGAAACCCACAGAAACGTGAATTGCAATAACAAATTTTCAATTTGCCCTTCAAAATCGTCTCTCTCATGGTATTTGGTAGTCTGTAAAACTCTGTTTATGAATACACTGATGGCAAATAGAATAAAAATTTCTCCTATTTGACTCCGTGGAGGACTCAGATAAAGTAATTCTGGAGAGGTGAAAGCTTTACTCTGAAAATATTCATTCTCTGTTTCTGTGGATACAAACTATCGACTCTTTGTTTCTGGGGATACACTCTATTGATTCTCCGTTTCTGTGGATACAAACTATCGATTCTTTGTTTCTGGGGATACACTCTATTGATTCTCTGTTTCTGTGGATACAAACTATCGATTCTTTGTTTCTGGGGATACACTCTACTGATTCTCTGTTTCTGTGGATACAAACTATCGATTCTTTGTTTCTGGGGATACACGCTATTGATTTTCTGTTTCTGTGGATACAAAATATTAATTCCATGATTCTCTGCTGTGGACAAACACTGTTTCTGGGGATACACTATTGATTCTCTGTTTCTGTGGATACATTCTAGACAATTATTTTTCACTCTATTGATTCTCTGTTTCTGTGGATACAAATTATCGATTTATTAAATTAATAAAAAAATTAAAACACTCTATTGATTATGTGGATATTCAGCTCGTCTTGATTCTCTGTTTCTGGTGTTTGATTCTTTGTTTCTGGGGATACACTCATATTCATTTTCTATGGATAAAACAAATTCTTTGTTTCTGGGGATTTTCCTTTTTCTTCAAATTATCTCTGTTGTTTCAGGGCCTCTATATTCTCTGTGGATGTTATCGAATCTTTGTTTCTGGGGCTTCTAATTCTTTTTTCTGTGGATACAAACTATCGATTCTTTGTTTTAAACTATTGATTTCAAATGTATTTTTTGTTTCTGGGGATAATAATTGGTTTTGAATAATTTAGATTTTTGTTTCTGGGGATCATTGATTAAATATTTTACAAATTATCGATTCTTTGTTATGATTTCTCTGTTGATTGCTGTTTCTAATTAAGATGACAGATTAATTATTTGTTTATTTTTGATTTTTCATCAAACTTCATTTTTGTTGTTACAATACTATTGATTCTCTGTTTCTGTGGATAAAATTATCGATTCTTTGTTTCTGGGGATACATCTCATTTATCGAATTTTTTTTCACGGGATAAAGATTCTCTGGACTATCATTAAAATGTTGTTTTGTTTCTGTGATTAATGATTCTCTGTTTCTGTGGATACAAAATATTAATTCCATGCTTCTGTGGACACACTGTCACGGCTTTGCTTAGACAATTATTTTTCGCTCTATATATCTCAAACTACAGATTATTAAATTAATAAAAAAATTTAAAAGTTATATATTCAGCTCGTACGTCTGGTGTTTGATTCACATCATACATTTTCTGGTAAACAAATTTACTTTTCCTTTTATTCAGTTATCTCTGACTGGGCCGTACGTATATGGATGTGAATTCTTAATTCTTTTACCCTATTTACTTTTAAAGATTTCAGATGTATTTCAGATAATAAGGGTTTTGAATAATTTAGGTTTTTAAATGAGTCATTACTAAATATTTAACATCTACACAATTATGATATCTCGGATTGCTTACTAATTAAGATGACAGATTAATTATTGTTATTTTTATTTTTCATCAATTTCATTTTTGTTGTTACAATACTATTAGCTCCTAATAATTTTCCTACATCTCATTTGAATTGTTTTTTCACGTAAAGTGTGTGGACTATCATTCAAATTGTTGTTCTTTCCTGTGATTAATATATTCATTGGTATATATATATATATATATATATATATAATATATATATATATATATATATATATATATATATATATATATATATCTATATAATACATGTATATATATACATATATATATATATATATATATATATATATATATATGTATATATATATATATATATATATATATATATATATATTATGTTCAGAGTTAGCCCTCGTTCATAAAATGGCGGCCTTCAATCTCTCGTTCGTTATAGGCAAGGCCAATACAGTATAGGTCAGTCGGAGAGAAACAGCCGAGACAAATTTCATGGGCCACATCTCCAGAAAGACCCTAGGTGTGGCTGTCTGGGTTCAGAGTGACCCAAGGCCAATACACTATAATAAGTTGTGGTTGTCGGCCACGGGTCACTTAAAAGGGTCAGGTGGGAATGTTGTGTCAGCGTGGGGTGAATTGTGGCCCACTTTGGAAGGTGAGTCACTGATAATCTCTTCTCCGTCTGACCTCTACTGTATTGGCCTTAGTTATAGGTTGCCACGCGAGAAAGCCGCCGCAAGGATTGGCAGTCGCTACCAGAAGCCGGAGCTATTTTCGGACCCTGAGGCCATGTCGTCACCCGAGTGCGCCCGTGTTCATTCTTAATTGTTTTGGCTTTGATAGCAAGCGGACGTCCATTGTTCTTGCTCGCCCACTCCACAGGTCCGCCAACTCATCCCCCAAGTGTGATGGGCCTTAGTTCAGGATGCCCACATACTGGATCGTTCTTTTGGACGCCTAAGACAAGTATTTTGGTGGCCTGTTTTTCATCCTACTGAAATGTTTCTTGACTTTTTAGCGAACC
>NC_089770.1:33089428-33099428 GCF_040412425.1 Macrobrachium rosenbergii | reverse complement strand
TTTCCCAGGCCGATGAAAAGATCACGTGTCTGTTCTGTCATCCGTCATTTTCAGTTCCACTGCAGTGTGGGTTCTGAGGTGGGTGGTCTGCACGCCTGAAACCAACGTTCTTTGGAAGTTCCGCCAAGAACCGCGTCCCCCAGTCAATGGCTCCTTGTGCAATAGCTTTCATCTACTGGAATAATAATAATAATAATAATAATAAATAATAATAATAATAAAAAGCTAATAATAATAATAATAATCAGTAAATGATTCTTCTCCAATATCAGCAGCAACACCGTTTCTTGCCCTGAGCATATTCTTGTCAGCAGAAAATGCCGATAAGTTAGCAGCAACAGAAATAAGCGCTAAGTGCCTTCTCAACTGATGGAAAACATCAACGTTGAATCTTGAGAGACACCAATGCACTGTACTTCATTTTTAGAAAGTAAATTGATGGTCACCATGGAGGAGGATAGATGTCATTTGATTAACCTGATTCATTATTTAATGTTTAGTGACCATAACCTTTTTTTCGAGGATGCCTTACCTGGATCACTCCTCCGCCGATGATGACCACGCCATGCTGGCTCACTCTCCCTCTGGAAAAGCTCTCTCTCTCTCTCTCCTCTGTCATCCTTTCTCAGACGAAAATGAGAATGGGTTGGACATAATCAAATTGCATTTCATAGCAATGGGCATGACAGCATACAAACAAGGCCAGGGTGTGCAGGGCATTTGTTTCATGACTCACTTTTCAACAGGTACTCTTTTAGATATTGTTCCATTAACCAGATGGACCCACTTTGGACTTCCCTCCATTCCGGAAAAAATTTTTTCAGACGTTTCTTGTAAATGCTTTGGACCTTGATGTGATACTTCATCTTCTTCTTCTTCAAGCCCCTTCATTGTCTTCTTCCCAAGGTGTTGGGACTTCCGATGGTATTCTTATTTTTCTTGTTTTATTTTAGTAAATCATTGACTGAAAAATGTAATTTATTGGAACCTTCCTGGAACTACAACCTTGTCATTCAATTACATTTCTCTTTCTCTCAAACATGTTCCATCTCATTACAGTCAAGCGATTTGCAGCTGCACTGCAGGCCCTCCTGGCCATGGTTCATTGATGTTCCTTCCTTCTGATCCTGCTGGCAGTGCCCTCCAGTCCCCTGCTCGTTCATTTTATTGGTCCTCCACCATTGATGATCCTGCACCACATCTTGGAAGGAGGACAAGGCATCCTCCTCAACGTTTGTTTCATAGTGCAAGTCAGCTTTCCAAAGTTACAGGGGCCATTCAACCTTTCTGACCCCAATTTGATGTTTCTGGCGCTGAATGACCTGGAGGAGGTCCCAGTGTGCAGATTTGGGGCCTGAGCTGAGGATGGCGCTGATGGAGTTCATCTCCAACAAAATAATAACGCTGTGAGGGCTGCACAAAGAGACATCAAGAAAAATCTGAAACCTATACCCAATACAAGACACATACTGAACCAGTCGTAAACCGAGTTTTATGGACACAATTTGAATGAGAAAAAATGATCCAAATTAACTCCTGCCGAATATTTTTATGAGGCGAAGCAGAAGAATAGCTAATTACACTCATCAGAATATTCACGTAATTAATGGACTGCGTTAATTACGTCATTAAAGTCGATTCAGAAGGGATTTTGAACTATTTTTTTAATCTATTTTGTGTATGTGTCAGAAATCAAATGAATATTTTGTATTATTGTATGTTTCCCAAATATTTCACCATTATATAAGTGAATAAACAAAAAAAATCACGCTCTATCAATGAACTAAAAACCATGAAATAAAAAAATAAGTAATAATAATATATGAATGCAGATGATAAGAAAATTAACTTTAATATTGAAAATTAACTATAGTAAACAAATATCTTATTTTTTGTATTCAGAGATAAATGTTGGCAGTTATATCAGCACTAAGTATAAACAATAAACATATAATAGAAAAGTTTCTATTTAAAAAACCTTCCCGCCATAGGAAAACGGAATGATTAAGAATCAACAAAAATAAGAATAACGAAGATATATTCGCCATTAAAATAAAAATGCTAAAAAAAGATCTGTCCTTTCACCTTAAATTAATTGTTTTCAATACTAAGAGACGCGCTGGTATAAAGATATATAAACCATTAAAATATTCAAAGTTATAATCTTACCAGACCACTGAATGATTAACAGCTTGCAATGATGTATTTGCTGGCGTTAAAAATTAGACTTATTTTTACAGTACTGAAAAAACAATGCAAACAAATACCCGCAGCTTAGTTGAAAATTAACTTATTATAACAAATGTTTATTTTTATCATTGAAATAAATTGTATATATCATTCTTCATATAAACAATAAACATATAATTGAAAAATAACTTTCCTCAATGAACTAAAAACCATTATACTAATAAAATGAAGTAAGAATAATACTTGGGTAAGACATAGCGCTCAAATAAATGCATAAATACAAATGAAAAGATGAAAGCTGTATGATGCAAAAATTTTGAGTCGACAATAAAGAGAAATTTTATAAAAATATAAATGTATGTTAGACAAAGGGATCCTGAAATACAACCACCAGACAGATAAAAGTAGTCTTTCAGGATGTTGCTTGTTCAGCTTGACAATAACAGGTGAAGGGTTGCCTCCATGGTTGGAAACATAACAGGCAAGGGGATGTAATATACACAGACAGTAAAAGCTGAAGGGATGTAATTCAAGAAGACAATAAAAGGCGAACAGATGTAATACAACTAGACAATAAAAGGTGAAGGGATGTGATTTAAGAAGACAATAAACATTGAACAGATGTAATATAAGCTGGAAAACAAAAGGCATTCTCTGAAGAGATGCCCTAATTTGAGATGACAATAAAAGCGAACAGATGCCTAATTTGGGGTAGAAAATAAATAGTTCCGCGAAAGGCATTAATTTGAGATGACAATAAAGGCGAACAGATGCAATATAAGTAGAAAATAAAAAGGGGAAGGGATGTTCCTGTTTTGAGATGACAATAAAATGCGAACAGATGTAATATAAGTAGAAAATAAAAGGCGAAGGGATGTGATTTGAGATGACAATAAAAGGTGAACAGATGTAATATAAGTAGAAAATAAAAGGCGAAGGGATGTGATTTGAGATGACAATAAAAGGTGAACAGATGTAATATAAGTAGAAAATAAAATTACGGATTAATTTGAGATGACAATAAAATGCGAACAGATGTAATATAAGTGAAAATAAAAGCCTCTGGGATGTTTTTGAGATGACAATAAAGTTCCTCATCTGTAAATAAGCAGAAAATAAAAAGCCCTGCAGGTTAATTTGAGATGACAATAAAAGACGAACAGATGTAATATAAGTAGAAAATAAAAGGCGAAGGGATGTAATTTGAGATGACAATAAAAGGCGAACAGATGTAATATAAGTAGAAAATAAAAGGCGAAGGGATGTAATTTGAGATGACAATAAAATGCGGTGTGACAGATGTAATTTCATAATATGTCTCTGAAAATAAAAATTCCTGTATAGTTCTGGGTTTTCGTGATTTGAGATGACAATAAAGGTTGTCACAGATGTAATATTCTTTGAAAATAAAAGGCCAAGGGATTAATTTGAGATGACAATAAAAGGCCTCCTCTTTTTATTATTTTCAATAAAAATGGAGGCCCTTTGAGATGACAATAAAATGCATGCAGATGTAATATAAGTAGAAAATAAAAGTTTCTTTGGTCTGTGATTTGAGATGACAATAAAAGGTCCTCAACAGATGTAATTCAGCAGAAAATAAAAGCTAAGGGATTAATTTGAGATGACAAAAAATGCACAACAGATGTTGTACCTAAGCGAAAATAAAATGGCGGAGGATGTAATTTGAGATGACAATAAAAGTCGTAACGCGAACAGATGTAATATAAGTGCGTGGGTGTTATAAAAGGCCAAGCATTAATTTGAGATGACAATAAAAGACAGTTCAACAGATGTAATATAAGTAGAAAATAAAACGCATTACTCCGGATGTTATTTGAGATGACAATAAAGGCCTTTGAACAGATGTAATCCATAATCGAAAATAAAAACCCTAAGGGATGCCAATTTGAGATGACAATAAAATGCGTGGGTAATATAAGTAGAAAATAAAAACGGGAAGGATGTGATTTGAGATGACAATAAAAGGTTCTCCCCCTGTAATATATCTACCCAAAATAAAAGCTGGTCCGATGTAATGGTTGAGATGACAATAAAATGCCAACAGATGTAATATAGGGCGATGAAAAATAAAAGGCTCTGGATCATGCTAATTTGAGATGACAATAAAATGGGGTCTGATGTAATATAAGGTTGAAAATAAAAGGAAGGGATTGATTTGAGAATGACAATAAAATAGCAGATTTATCTATCTACTGAAAATAAAATAATAATAATTAATTTGAATGACAATAAAATAATAACAATGTAATATAATAAAAATAAATATCTTCTCATTTCATTTGAAATGACAATAAAAGCTGAACAGATAAATGATTCTTAGTCAATAAAAGGAACCTAATGCGCTAATTTGAGATGACAATAAAAGACGAACAGATGTAATATAAGTAGTTGCAAATAAAAAGCGCTAAGTGATGTAATTTGAATGACAAAAAATCGTTGAATCTGAGAACAGAATGTAATTCATTTTTAAAAGTAAATTGATGGAATTTGAGATGACAATAAAATGCTGAACAGATGTAATATAATGTTTAAAATAAAAGTTCAAGGGATTTGATTTGAGATGACAATAAAAGGTGAACAGATGTAATATAAGCATCCGAAAATAAAATCAAAGGGATTAATTTGAGATGACAATAAAATGCGAACAGATGTAATATAAGTAGAAAATAAAAGGCGGAGGGATGTAATTTGAGATGACAATAAAAGGCGAACAGATGTAATATAAGTAGAAAATAAAAGGCGAAGGGATTAATTTGAGATGACAATAAAATGCGAACAGATGTAATATAAGTCTTCTTCTAAAAGGCTTCTTCTGTAATTTGAGATGACAATAAAAGGCTTCAGATGTAATTATATTATTTAAAAAAGGCGAATTTATGTAATTTGGATATGACAATAAAAGTCAACAGATGTAATATAAGTAGAAAATAAAATGGTGAAGGACATTAATTTGAGATGACAATAAAAGACGAACAGATGTAATATAAGTTCCTTCTGTAAAAGGAGAAGGGATGTTCATTTGAGATGACAATAAAATTCTCTCTGTAATATAAGTAGAAAATAAAAAGTTTTCCTCCTGGATTAATTTGAGATGACAATAAAAGCGAACAGATGTAATATAAGTAGAAAATAAAAGGCGAAGGGATTAATTTGAGATGACAATAAAAGGCGAACAGATGTAATATAAGTAGAAAATAAAAGGCGAAGGGATGTAATTTGAGATGACAATAAAATGCGAACAGATGTAATATAAGTAGAAAATAAAAGGCGGAGGGATGTAATTTGAGATGACAATAAAAGGCGAACAGATGTAATATAAGTACACTCAAAATAAAACGTAATTAGATGTAATTTGAAATGACAATAAAAGGCGAACAGATGTAATATAAGTAGAAAATAAAAGGCGAAGGGATGTAATTTGAGATGACAATAAATGCCAACAGATGTAATATAAGTAGAATATAAAACAAAAATCACGATCTATCTCATTAAAAATGACAATAAAAAACGTTAACAGATGTAATATAATGCAGATGATAAAAAATTATGTAATTTGAGATGACAATAAAACGGTTAACAGATAAATGTTGGTAATATAAGTAGAAAATAAATATCTGAAGGGATGTAATTTGAAAAAAAATATGACAATAAAAGGCAAACAGATGTAATATTACAGCAGAAAATAAAATAACGGATGTAATTTGAGATGACAAATAAAAGTAGACGTCCCAGATGTAATATAATCCCTGTTTCAAATAAAAGAGACGGGATGTAATTTGAGATGACAATAAAAGTATAACAGATGTAATATACCACTAGAATATAAAGGCAAGGGATGTAATTTGAGATGACAATAAAAGGCAAACAGATGTAATATTACGTGGAAAATAAAACCAGAAGGGATTAATTTGAGATGACAATAAAAGGCAAACAGATGTAATTATAAGCGAGAAAATACAATCAAAGGGATAAATTCAAGTAATTTATAAAAGCTGGCCGGGATTGAATAAGGCCTAGAAAATAATAGGAGAACTCTGTAATATAAGTAGTAAAATAATTGGGAAGGGATGTAATATAAGTGAGAAAATAATAGGAGAAGGGATGTAATATAAGAAGAAAATAAAAGGAGAAGGGATGTAATATAAGTAGAAAATAATAGGAGAAGGGATGTAATATAAGTAGAAAATAATAGGAGAAGGGATGTAATATAAGTAGAAAATAATAGGAGAAGGGATGTAATATAAGTAGAAAATAAAAGGAGAAGGGATGTAATATAAGTAGAAAATAATAGGAGAAGGGATGTAATATAAGTCGAAAATAATAGGAGAAGGGATGTAATATAAATAGAAAATAATAGGAGAAGGGATGTAATATAAGTCGAAAATAATAGGAGAAGGGATGTAATATAAATAAAAAATAATAGGAGAAGGGATGTAATTTAAGATGACAATAAAGGAGAAGGATGTAATATAAGTAGAAAATAATAGGAGAAGGGATGTAATTAAGTAGAAAAAATAATAGGAGAAGGGATGTAATATAAGTAGAAAATAATAGGAAAAGGGATGTAATTTGAGTACAAAATAAAAGGAAAAAGGATGTAATATAAGTTGAAAATAAAAGGAGAAGGGATGAAAAATAAGTAGAAAATAAAAGGCGAAGGGATATAATATAAGTAGAAAATAAAAGGAGAAGGGATGTAATTTAAGTAGAAAATAAAAGGCGAAGGGATGTAATATAAGTAGAAAATAATAGGAGAAGGGATGTAATATAAGTAGAAAATAAAAGGAGAAGGGATGTAATATAAGTAGAAAATAAAAGGTGAGGGGATGTAATTTAAGAAGACAATAAAAGGCGAAGGGATGTAATTTGAGATGACAATAAAAGGCGAACGGATGTAATATAAGTAGAAAATAAAAGTCAAAGGGATATAATTAAAGTAGACAATAAAATGTAAAAGGGATGTAATTTAAGTAAAAATAAAAGAGATGAAGGGATAATTAAAGTAGACAATAAAAGGCGAAGGGATATAATTTAAGAAGACAATAAAAGGCGAAAGAATGTAATTTAAGTAGAGTGTAAAAGGCGAGTGGGTGTAATATAAATTGACAGCAAAAGGTGAAAGGATGTAATATAAGTACAAAATAAAAGGTGAAGGGAAGTAATTTAAGTAGACAACAAAAGGCGAAGGGATGTAACAAATCCCTATTGGACTTCTCGCACTGTTCCCACTGCAGCCATGAAGAAAGTTCCAAAGGGAGTTGGAATGTCATGATGCATAAGTATCAAAGGGAACGACTTACAATAACCACTTCTTTTACCACTTCCATCACAACCACGCCACCTCCCCCACCAGAAACAGCAATCTCGAGGATTTAATGTAATGAAAGCCAACGTTTGAATGAACGGCCTCAGTTCCAAACTTCTTACATTCATGGCTTAAGCCTACGTAAAATTTCTCCCCCACTTCTCAAATGCTGTGCTCGCGCTGGTGGCAAGGTGCAGGAAGGGGAAGGGGGGGAGGTCGGGGTCTGTGAATTATATGCAAAGAACAATTCTATATTTCATATCTCATGTTGGGTGTTTGTGCATAAAGTGAATGTAGATGAAAAAGACGGATATTTATTTCTGATTATTTAAAAAAAGAAAAAACTTAAAGGCTTGAAGGAATTACATTAACTTCCAGTTTTTCATAATAAGGAATGGGATTAATATCCCTGTTTGGTGACATTCCTACTCCACAGGAGTAAAACCTAGGAAAAATCTTGAAAAGTCTCAATATGAGCTTGAGGATAAGACGATTGGCTGTTAAATAATGACAGAAGATCAACTGACATAAGAAGACGAACGGTCATTTCCCTCTATCATGTAAGCAATGCTATCTATGGGCCATTCTTAGGCATACTTAATTAGAACCCTTTATGCTAATAAAAACAGAATCAAGTTTTGTTCCTGTGACAATATTCCATGTCAATAACCAAGACTTTCTAAACACATCTGTGTGTTTTCACTTTCAGGAGTGTGACCATCTTTAACTTTCACCTATAGGTTTCAGCACTTTATGCATTTGTATTCAAGTCTAAAGAAATCCATAAGATGAAAGTTTTGTACTTGAACTCCTATAACAGAAAAATCCATGACGAGTATGAGCTTTCGAGTCACCTCCACTAACGTCGAGTGAACTACTTTAAATAGCACAACAAACCATTTCGTACTGGCACCCCTGATCATATCTGTGGAACCAGTATCATAGAACGGGGCATCTCTTTATGGGCAATCCTAATGACAATTCCTAGACATAAACTACAAGTTCATTGACTTCAGGTCATCACTTTTCTCAGACTCCCGTTCCATAGGTCTAAAGACATGCCGTCTTAGCTTCATTCTATAAATTCATGTAACACTAGGTAATTCAGAGCCAATCCATGAACATTCAATTCAGGGAAAAGCTGAATGGTACATATAACCCCAAGGCTATCAATTGTCCAATGTTGGCTGATGACTAAGTAAGATAAGGCACAAGAAAGATAATAAATAAAGGTCTGATATTTAGATGGAGGAAGAACTAAGAGCTCTGAAAAAGTCCAAATCAAATGCTTACGGGTGCCTAGCCCTTCCTATGCCCTGCAGCAATCTTGTCAAGTTAACGAATACCAAAGGTAAGAGAGAAATAAATAGGAGAATAGTAATATCATTTATAGTAATAATAAAAAAGTTCAAAAATAACATAAAACTGATGAATCATGGCTATGAGATACTCAACAATGAATGAACAACTTTGGACTGCCATCGTCGAAGGGAACAAAATCATGAAAATTTGTTATCAAGAGTGTTAGATGGTTTAACCGAATGCAAATCAAAGTTAAGAAATGGTACTATTACGGAAACTCATTTCAGGTTTGTTTTTTACAGCTACATACCCCAAAAAGACTTGAAACACAAAGCAAGCCAAACTCATTCTTAAAAATATCTTTGTTTATACATATGATAAATTTAGTGAAATTTATGATGAATCTATTTTATTTTTATTTCAAAAGAGGAATCTGTTGGAATCTTTTATAAGGTTGCATCTAAATAACATTTTGATATTTAAATAACCGAGGGAATTTGTTTGGGAAAATTTAATACAAGAGAAAAAAGATCTCTATGCAGGAAATGGCGAGACATGCGAGACCACGCCGGCTGCGAAGAAGCCCAGATACCGGTATTGGAGATGAGTGAGGAGATGAACAGCTCAGCCTCCAAAGCGATGCCGGAGGAGTATCGAAGGTGGATGTCTACACAATTTTTTTTAAATCCTCTTAAGTAAAAATCCGTAAAATTTTTTGATGTGAGGATGTATCATTTGGGATTCAAAGCGAAGTTTACAGAAACTGCTTTATTTCTATATACAGTACAGTATTCCAATTCATTCGGAATATCCATTACTAAATAAAGAATCTACTGGTCACTTTTTACCAATGTAATTGTAATAACCACAATGCCTTCTTCACTTCTCTAATTCTTCATATTTTTGGATACGCTTGTCACTATAAAGCCTTGGATCCAAATGTAAGAATGTGAAGTAATTCTGAAGTCCATAGCAGGATTCGAACCCGCATCCAAAGTATCAGAGCGAGGTGGCATTGTCGACCTGACCATTGCTGTGTTATACAAAGAGCTTTAAGGCTCAATTAGGTTCCATTCCCAATGTTTACTGGTGCCACTGCAGCTCTCTGAAAAACGTTTTCCTGGTTTAACAGGAATTTATCGAGTAGTGTGTTCCAATACTTGGTTAACTCTTAAGTTG
>NC_089770.1:33041928-33079428 GCF_040412425.1 Macrobrachium rosenbergii | reverse complement strand
GGAAGAGAGAGAGAGAGAGAGAGAGAGAGAGAGAGAGAGAGAGAGAGAGAGAGAGAGAGAGAGAGAGAGCGAGCGCTAACTAATGGACCTAGGAAATCCAAGAGTAATACACGGGGCAATCGAGTTTTCTGTACAGCGTATAATGCTACATGGAACTTTCAGCCACGATTCATGAAACTCTTAGCCGCGGCCCATTAAACTTTCAGCCACGGTCCGGTGGTGGCCTGTGTTGTTGGTACCTACAGCGGTGCCAGAAGTACGATTACGGCTAACTTTAACCTAAAATACAATAAAAAAAAATACTGAGGCTAGAGGGCTGCAATTTGATATGTTTAATGACTGGAGGGTGGATGATCAACGTACCAATTTGCAGCCCTCTAGCCTCGATGGTTTTTAAGATCTGATGGAGGACAGATAAAGTGCGAGCGAACAGACAAACAGTCATCGCAATAGTTTTCTTTTACAGAAAACTAAGAAGTGAAAACTACAAAGACAAACGAAGGTTAAATTTTTTTGTGTGCTATACCTCCGTGACGTCACTAATGACGTCATCTACCGTCAAAGGAAAAAATCCAATCATAAATCAGTTACGAACAGCGTGTCTTTGCAACACGCTTTCTCTATGAAACTGATCAAATCCTCGCGCTTTCTTCGACGCAATTCCACAAATTTTGCAAACTCACGAAATCGTTCGTCCTGCTCTTGGAAAATCTCAGTTTGTTTGGGAACTGCGACGGAAGGGATGGAAAAGAACGAGTAAAGGAAGACGGGATGGAACGAATGCGTGACAGTATCGTTTAACAAACAAGATTGGCTCATTATAACTTTGCCATGAACTTCTGGTGCCTAATGAAAACTGCCCAAAATATACTGTAGTGCAGCAGCTGGACTCTTTAGGGATTTTGCACCGATAAAATTACGCCAGGCATAATTGCATAAAGAGAGAGAGAGAGAGAGAGAGAGAGAGAGAGAGAGAGAGAGAGACAGAGAGAGAGAGAAATTGGTTTCATAAATGCATCTTAAACACGCTGAACAAATCTAACCGCTTACATTTCATCAACATCTACCTATAGTTTCTCAAGAACATGGCAACGGGCCTACTTTGATCATTTGAGAGCCCTAACCTCTCCCGCCACTTCTAATAGTAAGCAAGTCGTTTTAATAAAGTATATGAAGTTTGTTTAACTTGACATCGCCATGTAGCATTTCCCAGTTTTGTGTTCAGCTTGGTATGCCAACATGAAATAAAATAAGGGGCAAAGCAGCGGTGAGCGTATTCGGTACAATGAGGATATCAAGTAACAAAATTGTGAAAAACCTTGTGAACATCCTGATGACTTTAATTTTGGGATTTGGAGGGATTTGGCATATGCTTGATATTGTTACACCAACATGTATTAAACCTGTAATTTTTTCATCTACTTTTATAGTATTTTGTAGTTTAACCTTTATGTATGAAATTCACTAAAGTGTATTTTATGCGAAATAAAGAATTTATTATTATTATTATTATTATTATTATTATTATTATTATTATTATTATTATTATTATTATTATTATACTTGGATTCTTTCAGGCAGTTTCCATATTTAATGATCACCCGCCCTTTGAAGGAGAAGAAAACAAATATTATGCAAGGACTGTAATCATTACAGTGGGGCGAGAATACAAACATTAATTACGGTGATAATAACAACAATCAGATGTCTGTCATTTTCCACCTGTACTTTAACAGAGGACCATTTGACTTGTTAATGAGGTTTCACACTAATTCTTACGTATTTTTTTAAATCTATGACAATTCTCTTTGGTTCTTTCTACCTTGATGAACGCGTCATAATATATATATATATATATATATATATATAATCAGAAAGCTACAAACGTCCTTTAATATCCAATTCACTCTACCTCAGAAGTAATATATTTTCATATATGTTACCGAAGGGGAATTTTTAGGTGATAATAAGTCCACCGTCCGTGGGATCGAACCAGCGAAAGACGGGAGAATCAGGACTTCACAGTGACACGCTAACCAGTCGGCCACAAGAGAGGTATAAATGAATACCATCTCCCATCAGCCCACCCGTCGAACTCAGGTGTTTTGCGTTTGGAGACGATATCCACCACCTCTGCCATGTTGGCCGTGTAGTGTGTTTATGTTTTCGTAGTGTATTATGACTATTTATCACATCACCGTGATTCATATACAATCAGAAAGCTACAAACGTCCTTTAATATCAATTCACTCTACCCTCGGATGTAATATATTTTCATATATGTTACCACAAAAAAAATTTTTTGATAATAAGTCCACCGTCATAATGGGATCGAACCAGCGACGGACGGGAGAATCAGGACTGTGTGACACGCTAACCAGTCGGCCACAAGAGAGGTATAAATGAATACCATCTCCCATCAGCCCACCCGTCGAACTCAGGTGTTTTGCGTTTGGAATCGATATCCACCCACCTCTGCCATGTTGGCGTGTTTAGTGTGTTTGTCGCGCGTAGCCATATTATGACTATTTATCACATCACCGTGATTCATATACAATCAGAAAGCTACAAACGTCCTTTAATATCAATTCACTCTACCTCATGTAATATATTTTCATATATGTTACGAAGGGAATTTTAGGTGATAATAAGTCCACCGTCCGTGGGATCGAACCAGCGGCGGACGGGAGAATCAGGACTACAGTGACACGCTAACCAGTCGGCCAAAGAGAGGTATAAATGAATACCATCTCCCATCAGCCCCACCCGTCGAACTCAGGTGTTTTGCGTTTGGAGAGCGATATCCACCACCTCTGCCATGTTGGCCGTGTAGTGTGTTTGTCGCAAAAGCCATATTATGACTATTTATCACATCACCGTGATTCATATACAATCAAAAGCTACAAACGTCCTTTAATATCAATTCACTCTACCTCGGAAGTAATATATTTTCATATATGTTACCCGAAGGAATTTTAGGTGATAATAAGTCCACCGTCCCGTGGGATCGAACCAGCGGCGGACGGGAGAATCAGGACTTCAGTGACCGCTAACCAGTCGGCCACAAGAGAGGTATAAATGAATACCATCTCCCATCAGCCCACCCGTCGAACTCAGGTGTTTTTTTTGGAGACGATATCCACCCACCTCTGCCATGTTGGCGTGTAGTGTGTTTATTACGTAGCCATATTATGACTATTTATCACATCACCGTGATTCATATACAATCAGAAAGCTACAAACGTCCTTTAATATCAATTCACTCTACCTCGAGTAATATATTTTCATATATGTTACCGAAGGGAATTTTTAGGTGATAATAAGTCCACCGTCCCGTGGGATCGAACCAGCGACGGACGGGAGAATCAGGACTACAGTGACACGCTAACCAGTCGGCCACAAGAGAGGTATAAATGAATACCATCTCCCATCAGCCCACCCGTCGAACTCCAGGTGTTTTGCGTTTGGAGACGATATCCACCCACCTCTGCCATGTTGGCCGTGGTGTGTTTGTCATGCCCGTTAGCCATATTATGACTATTTATCACATCACCGTGATTCGCAACATATATGAAAATATATTACCTTCCAGGTAGAGTGAATTGGATATTAAAGGACGTTTGTATGCAAAGGATTGTATATGAATCACGGTTGATCTGATAAATAGTCATAATATGGCTAATAATTAACAAACAAACTTACACGCCAACATGGCAGAGGTGGGGTGGAAATCGTCACAAACGCAAAACACCTGAGTTCGATAAGTGGGCTGATGGGAGATGGTATTCATTTATATCCTCTTTGTGGCCGACTGGTTAGCGTTCACTGTAATGATTCTCCCTCCCGTCGCTGGTTCGATCCCACTAACGGTGGACTTATTATCACCTAAAATTCCTTTCGCAATATATGAAAATATATTACTTCACAAGGTAGAGCCCATTGATTTAAAGGACGTTTGTAGCTTTCTTTGTATATGAATCAATGTGATGATAAATAGTCATAATATGGCACGCCCTACAAACACACAACACGCCAACATGGCAGAGGTGGGTGGATATCGCCTCCAAACGCAAAACACCCTGAGTTCGGCGGGTATTGATGGGAGATGGTATTCATTTATACCTCTTTGTGGCCGACTGGTTAGCGTGTCACTGTAGTCCTGATTCTCCCGTCCGTCGCTGGTTCGATCCCACGGGACGGTGGACTTGTTATCACCTAAAAATTCCCCTTCGGTAACATATATGAAAATATATTACAACAAAAAGAGTGAATTGGATATTAACGACGTTTGTAGCTTCTCGATTGTATATGAATCACGTGCGTGATGTGATAAAAGTCATAATTGGCACTGGCCAAACTCCCCACACGTCCAACATGGTAGAGGTGGGTGGATATCGTCTCAATAAAACACCTGAGTTCGAATTGGGTTGATGGGAGATGGTATTCATTTATACCTCTCTTGTGGCCGACTGAAGCTGTCACTGTAGTCCTGATTCTCCGTCCGTCGCTGGTTGATCCCACGGGACGGTGGACTTATTATCACCTAAAAATTCTGTCGGTAACATATATGAAAAATATATTACTTCCGAGGTAGAGTGAATTGATAATAAAGGACGTTTGTAGCTTTCATATTGTAATATGAATCATCTTCTGATGTGATAAATAGTCATAATAATACGTAACAAACACACCACACGCCAACATGGCAGAGGTGGGTGGATCTCGAATAATAAAACGCAAAACACCTGAGTTCGACGGGTGGGCTTCATCTTCTGAGATGGTAATAATCATTTATACCTTTACTTGTGGCCGACTGGTTAGCGGGTCACTGAGTCCTGATTCTCCGTCCGTAAAGGTTCGATCCCACGGAGCGGTGGACTTATTATCACCTAAAATTCCCCTTGAGTAACATATATGAAAATATATTACTCGAGGAGGGAGAGGAATTGAGCCGCAAAGGACGTTTTGTAGCTTTGGGCGATTGTATATGAATCACAGTGATGTTAAATAGTCATATATATATATATATGATGACGACAGTGGAGTGTATATATATATATATATATATATCCAGGGTTTGGCTTTTACCCGGGGGTATATATATATCTATATATATATATATATATATATATGTGTATGTGTGTGTGTGTGTGCGTGTACAAATATAAATTCCTTATCTGATGTAATATACATAGCAGACAGTTGAGATCGTCAATTTGCGATTATAGTTGAAAAACATATAGCACAAAGAATCAGATTGGCATCCTTAATAGCAAAGTCTGTCAGAAAACGAAGTCTTTCAAGACTTTGTAAGACTTTTCATCGCAGCCTTAATGTGAAACAAAAGCTTGAAGAAGCTTTAGATGTCTCTGTTGTCGAACTGGTTGGTCTGCACATTACCACCTTGCGTCTGTAACTTTCATTTTGCTTGATTTCTTTAAAACTTACGAAGTCAAGTATGCGTCATGTATGCAAAAATTATATATATATATATATATATATATATATATATATATCGACAGGGTAACGAGGAAAGCACAGAGCATTTTCATGATTTATTGTGCCGACGTTTCACAAACCATCTCGGTTGCATTTTCAAGGCTGCAAATATTTGAACACCATATTACTCGTAATACTCTTAGAATATTTCGACAAAATACATATTTACTACATTGACATCCTCAGTAAAAGCAAAATATAGCAGAATAGTGAAATTTAAAAACAAATCAGAATACAAAGATATAAAAAGAACGTAAACTTAAAAAACTTAAAAAATGTAAAAAAGACGTAAAATAATCTTGACACCACTGGTTACATCAATATATTTAAAGTGAGACAAAATCAAATTAGTAAAAAACCAGCAGAAAAAAAGGACGAAAAAATTGAAGGTCAAAATAAAATTAACTGCCAAAGAAGAAACATAAAAGCGCAAAAACACTACGGAGTAAAACACCCACCCAGCGGGCAGTATCAAAGAGAAACTAAACAGAAGAACCTTCAGAGACCGAGAAACGAAAGACGAAGTGCAACGGGCCATTACGTAATGTACAATTGGATGGAGGAATTCTGCGAGTTTAACGACGGAACTAGCTTTTATCATTATGGACTCTAAGACGTGAAGTTCGTTTTCATTTTGTACGTGTCCTATGATTTGGAAATCTTTGGCCTCTATGTGTGTTTTACAGATCTTTGAGTGATTCCGAATATTTGATTGTTCTGGATTGGACAGTCTACCCCTGTCCTAAAACTTACTCCTCTATGAGAGTCAAGCGTACTTTTAGTAGCCTTTTTTGTACATCAACATAGGTCCCTCGACTACATCTAGGGCAAATATATTTGTATACAACGTTGGATGTAAACATTGAACTCAGCTTGTCTTTGTATATGAACAGAGAACCAATGGTGACTGGGTTCTTAGGAATAAGTTTCAAGTTTAGGGCTGGTAGTTCTTTGTGTATTATATCAATTAGCTTTTTCTGAAATTGTCATCATGAAGAAACGGAAAACTCGCATACATTTTTAATTTGGGAACAGTGCTGATAGAGATAGGAGGAACAATTTTCCATTTTTATTTAAGTACCTGAAAAGAGTTAAAAAGTTGTTTTTCAAGAAAATAAATACCTAATTTAATGTTTCCTCGTGGAAACTAAACCAGGAAGATGTATGTCCGTTTCTTCATGATGACAATTTCAGAAAAAGCTAATTGATATAATACACAAAGAACTACCAGCCCTAAACTTGAAACTTATTCCTAAGAACCCAGTCACCATTGGTTCTCTGTTCATATACAAAGACAAGCTGAGTCCAATGTTTACATCCAACGTTGTATACAAATATATTTGCCCTAGATGTAGTCGAGGGACCTATGTTGATGTACAAAAAGGCTACTAAAAGTACGCTTGGACTCTCATAGAGGAGTAAGTTTTAGGACAGGGGTAGACTGTCCAATCCAGAACAATCAAATATCTGGAATCACTCAAAGATCTGTAAAACACACATAGAGGCCAAAGATTTCAAATCATAGGACACGTACAAAATGAAAACGAACTTCACGTCTTAGAGTCCATAATGATAAAAAGCTAGTTCCGTCGTTAAACTCGCAGAATTCCTCCATCCAATTGTACATTACGTAATGGCCTGTTGCACTTCGTCTTCGTTTCTCGGTCTCTGAAGGTTCTTCTGTTTAGTTTCTCTTGATACTGCCCGCTGGGTGGGTGTTTTACTCCGTAGTGTTTTTTGCGCTTTATGTTTCTTCTTTGGCAGTATTAATTTTATTTTGACCTTCAATTTTTTTTGTTCCTTTTTTTTTTGCTGGTTTTTACTAATTTTATTTTGTCTCACTTTAAATATATTGATGTAACCAGTGGTGTCAAGATTATTTTACGTCTTTTTTACATTTTTTAAGTTTTTTAAGTTTACGTTCTTTTTTATATCTTTGTATTCTGATTTGTTTTAAATTTCACTATTCTGCTATATTTTGCTTTTACTGAGGATGTCAATGTAGTAAATATGTATTTTGTCGAAATATTCTAAGAGTATTACGAGTAATATGGTGTTCAAATATTTGCAGCCTTGAAAATGCAACTGAGATGGTTTGTGAAACGTCGGCACAATAAATCATGAAAATGCTCTGTGCTTTCCTCGTTACCCTGTCGATGTGGATTTGAGCAGTGGCTCTGTTGTGATTATATATATATATATATATATATATATATATATATATATATATATATATATATATAAGATAAATTATATGTATATATATGTAATTGTATTTATGTATTACATTTATATATCTACATACATCATATATATATATATATATATATATATATATATATATATATATATATATATATATATATATATATATATATATATGTACTCATGATATTGTCTTGAAAATGTATATCTTTCCAGAATGTTGTTATATTTAATGTTCTAATAATCGTGTATTCTGTATATTAGTAATAATTATGTAAAAAAGTCTTTGTGATGTCAGATCTCATTTGAATAGGTAACTTCCTAACAGCATAATTTAGAATTTTTTAGATAATTTAGTAGCGGGAGAGAGATTACGCCAAGTGTTTTTCTATGACTTTGTTACCATGTGGCTGGTTTGTCATTGAGATATCTTTTGTTGTGATTCGCGCACCAACAGATGAGATTAAGACAGGTGCTTGATTCAGCAAGCAATTTCCTGTTAGAGTCCCATGGTCAAAATTCATGTTAAGACGAATGATTGCTTCGAGCCATGTGGCTATTACATCATCCTTTTGTCTCAGAAAGAGAGAGACAAAACTACGTGGGTTTTTGAACATGTATTGTTTTGTCTTCAGATCAATGGGTTGGAAGGAAATTAATGTGCAAAACCGCATGGCCATTACGTCGTATAGTTTCTAGGACGTGTCCAAATTGAAACAATTGCGTTGTCCCGATCAGAACTGCTTTGCCTTGATAATGACATCATCCAGATTTAATGAAACGTTCTGTGGGTCTCGTTATGGCTGGAGACAGAAATCAGATTCATTGAGAGGCCAAGAACCATGTGGTGTAGATTTAAAAAGAGAAGTCCACTCTCTCTCTCTCTCTCTCTCTCTCTCTCTCTCTCTCTCTCTCTCTCTCTCTCTCTCTCTCTCTCTCTCTCTCTCTCTCAGATTTCAAATTTATAAAGCAAAATAAATTTGTCTGTCACTCCGTTTACATAACTTCTTGTGAGATCTAGCATTTAGGTTTATAACAGTGTTTTTAACAGGCTCCTCAATAGGAATAGTGAAGGTGTGTGTTTTGTGAGCAGTTGGTGTAATCTGATGAAAGCTTGTGAAGGGTATTATAATTTTTACAAGTTCTTTAACCATGGTTGAAACTTGAATTTTAATTTGCAAAGTGAATTGATTTTTGTGAATTTAATACATTTACATTTTCTTATGTCCTGTATAATTGTGTGTTCTTAGTGCCACTTGAATTATTTGTTTAATTCTTTTTGAATTTAGTACTTTTACATATTTTGTGTGTTTACAATCTCTTAGTTTTTCAGGATGCTTGATTAATTCTATTTCACATATTAACATTTTGGTGATTTAATTTTGTTCATGATTTTATTTAAGAATTAATTAACATTGTGAAATTTTGATTCCAAATAATAGTAAATTTTCTTCAGAGTGAAATTGTGACTTTTGATTTATTAATTTTTTTAATCGGAAAAAATTTTTGTACTTAAAGTTTTTACAATAGTGTTTCATTTATTGACCACCAGTGGTACGAACTATGTGAATAAATCAGAATGATAGATAATTTTGTTCCTTCAGATTTTTTGCTGATTTTACTCTAATCGAGGAGACAGTTCCAGTTGTTCAGTAATAGAGTGATGGCCTTTTACTTAAGTATATTTTTTTAAATATTGATGTTTCACATTGGTTGATAAGTTTTTCAAGGGATCACTGTTGCCTTTAGAGTATTCAGTCATGTTTTTTTATGAGAGCTCATGTATCTGGCTGTAGTAAGGTAAGTTTTGAATTCTATGATTAGTTAATGTAATAGCCAGGTATTTGGAAACACTTTGTAACAGTATATATATATGTATGTATGTATATATATATATATATATATATATATATATATATATATATATGTATATATATATATTGTCACAATGTGTACCAAGTACCTGGTTATTAAACAACTAATCACAAGATTCAAAAATTTACCTCACTTCAGCCAGATACCTGAACTCTCATGACAATAAGAATTATGACTGAGTATTCTAAAAGTAACAGTGATCCCTTAAAAAGTTCATTAATCACATGAAAAATCAAACTAAGTTCATCAAGACTAGTGTAAGATATCAACAATTAAACAAGAAATATACTAGTGTAAAAGGGCATCACTCCATCAAACAACTTTAACTGTTTCCCTGGTCTTAATTCATTTTAGCAAAACTAAAGGAACAGAACATTTTTATCACTTTGCCTTATGCACACACTTAATCCTATTCACTGGTGGTTAATAAATGAAACACTGTTCTTAAAAACTTTAAATACAAAATTTATTATTAAATTCAAAATTCATAATTCGAATTCACAATCTGAAAAATTTACTATTACTAGAAAACAACACAAAATTTAATTAATTCTTGAGTTAAATTATTAAACAAAATAAAATCATAAAACTTTAATTTATCAAGAAATTAAATTTATCAAGTAAAATTTAAACTATCAAGAATTACTGAAGATTTTAAAATAAAATCTTAATAAATGAAAATTAAATCAAGTATGCAATGTTAAATCAACCAGAAATATTTAAAATGCTAAGTAAGTAAATGTTAAATCACCAACATAAAAAATGTGAAAAATAAAGAGATTGTAAACACAAGAACACAAAAAATACACAAAAGATTTATCAATAAAATAATTTCACTTCGGCAAAAATTTCCCTTAATATACCTTATTATACAATGGTAATAATAAGTAAAACTCACTTTACCTTACACAAGCTTGTGAAAACCTTTGTAAAATCACACAGCTGCTGCAAATTCACAAAACACACTTTTTAGTCACCACCAAATTTTTACACTTTTCCTACACTCAGATCTCAAAAGCTAAGATTAATACTAGTGACCACAAATATTTTACATTAAAATTATTCTCTTTTGAAGAAAAAGAGAGAGAGAGAGAGAGAGAGAGAGAGAGAGAGAGAGAGAGAGAGAGAGAGAGAGAGAGAGAGAGAACCACTGCTAAAGGTCTCTCTAATCAGAATGAATAACTCTGAGGATTCCAGTAGCACATGAAATACTCAAGTGACGTCATTAAGGCATTTTGGGAACGAGATACAAGGAAACTTCTGGAAGAAGGGAGGTGACATCACTTCCAGCAAAACGTTTTGAATGCAATCAGGACAATACATGATCAGAGCAATGCAATCTTAAACATGCCGCAATTGCTATGTGCTCTTGTGCAATATATACTTGTTTTCAAAAGGGAATATGTGATCAGAGTCATGTATGTAACATTGCAAAACATTCATCTTCTTCTCGTATGAGACAAAGCTTCTATAAAAATCTCAACATGACTCGATTGTTATTCCCGACCTGTAAACACTTTATCTTTTGCTATGACAGCTGAAGTGAAAGAAATCCTTTGCTAGGACACACATGTTCCTCATTTACTATGTTACTATGAAAATTGTATTATTAATTCTAAATTACGCTGTTAAGTTAACTAAATCACTAACTCTTTAGAGATCTGATATTACACTACATGCGATATATCAATAATTATTACCATTACACATATCACATGATAAATAGAAGAGTAAATATATAAAAACTATGAGATGATATATATATTACAAGGTAACATCATGTGTGTGTGTGTGTGTGTATATATATATATATATATATATATATATATATATATATATATATATATATATATATATATATATATATATATATATATTTATACAGTTGTATATATATAGATAGATAAATGGATAGATAGCCATCATCCAGTCATTATTCATAATGCTGAATTTTCAACAAATGGTCAACGCAGCGGTCACTAGTATATTTATAACTGAAGTGCTGAATCATTTAAGAATCTCTCTGAAGAAAAATTCCCCAACAATGGCCTCTGCATTTACCTACACGAAAACACTCATCAGCAGCTCGTTGAACCCTATATACTAATTGTGGCCACTGCTGTATTTTGAGCACTATCTTGTCCTTAAAGACTCATTCCCTTCCTTTCTAATTCCACTTTCACTGCCAACCAACACTTTCATGGACATCTGAAATTTACACTTCGTTTTATCAATCTAGCGTCGTATATTCTTTCCACATGACCAACCCACCTAAAAGCCCCCTGATCCATCCTATGCTAACTTCTTACCACTTCTGCGTACCTCAGTATTTCTCATCTTTTCAGTTTATATATTTTTTACTCTTCATACACTACACTAAACATTCTCCTAAACATACTTTTTTTTAGTTTATAAGTCACATTTCAGATTAATAAATTAGATCTGGCTTAGTAATCCCTTCATATAACAGCTTCCATTGATACTCCAAGCCTCTCCAGTGTTTTGCACACACACACACCCAAACACACGCACATACACAAACACACACACACACACAAATGCACTTACACAATGTGACCTGCCTTGCTTCACTTGTTTTATGATTTATGTTTTCTTTCTTTCAACTGACATACGTGAGAATTCCAAATTGTCAACATTACTTTCGACTTTCTTTAACAAACAAAGCAGTGATCGTTATAGCACATTGGTTTTCAGCGTAAGTTCAATCTAGTTTGGTATAGTTTCCAATTTCCCATTTCTGCTAACAATTCGGGCTATTATATTACAATGAGCTTTCTACTAGTTTTTTTTTCCTTTTTTCATGAATATCATCCACTGGCCATGGAAACAGTCTGTGCAGGTTCATGATGGTTTGGATTGTACCATACAGGTAAGCGTTAACAGTGATAAAAAGTCATCTTTATCTCCATCATAAACGGAAACATTTGATGATATCCTTGAATCCGATAATGCAAATTTAATCGTGATTTCATTACATTTCCTGTAGGATTTTAACCTATTGTTTTACAACAGGTGCTTCACAGTGCTTATGTGTGAGTGTTACGGACAAGGAGTTATTGATTCACTTTTATTTACTGCATCTAATTTCTCTTGCCCTTTTTTATTTATTTATACTTTTCTTGCTGCATTCATTTCTCTTCATGGAAAATTTCGCCTAATTTACCGTTTGCATAATGATTTCTCATTTTTCCGTTCGCCCTGGCGTCTCATTTTCACGGCAATTATACTCGTTAAAAGGGGAAATTGCATTCGCCTCTCTCTGTCTGATGAACATGAATTAGAGGAAGGACATTCCTCAATTATGAAGATGCAAATTCAAAAAGTGGCGACGTTGGAAATGTACACGACAGTGTAAACAGTGGATACCTATTTATCTTTTTCTTGACTCTTCAGACAACAATTCTTCAGCATATTGACATTGGTGGGGGCAGCTAGTGAGAAGAAAAACACTTGGCTAATAATCTCATAAATTCGTTCATGAAAATTCCATCTACAGCTCCTGCCTTCGAAAAACTTACAAAAAGGCCATACTACTCTAACACTATTCCCCTTGTACTTTAATCATTTATTTACATTTTTATATATTTATTTATTAATTTGTGGATTGATTTATTTTTTCTAATAACTGATCTCTTCTTTCTGTATTTGCTGTTACCTTCTGTTATGCCTTTCAAATGAACATCATATTTTTTAGAAGCATGAATTTCATATTAATGGCCCATAGATTAATAATAATAATAATAATAATAATAATAATAATAATAATAATAATAATAATAATAATAATAATAATAATAATAATAATAATAATAATAATAATAAGGTCAGTCTGGATGCCTTTGCTCTGAAATGTTGCTTGAAATACCACTTTATTTTTAGTCAGGTAAAAGATTTGTATATAAAAAAAGTCATGAGAAGTGTATATATACTTGGCCAATAAAACTGAATATTACCTTAAATCATGGGCTTCCTTAGTCGCATTCCAAAGGCTAATGCAAAAATAATGCAAGAATTTCAAGTAACAGACAAATGTCTCCATGAATAACTAGCCCAATCGAACTGAAGACTGAAGTCTCTTGAAGTGGCAAAGAATTTTTTTTCCACTTGTTCCCTGGTAGCTTTATAAAACAAGTAAAAAATACGCCGAAGTTTCTTCGGCGCGATTGAGTTTTCTGTATAGTGTATAATGCTGTATAAAACTCTCAGCCACGGCCCATGAAACTCTCAGCCACGGCCCGGTGGTGGCCTGTGTTGTTGGCACCTATAGTGGTGGCAGACACACGATCATGGCTAACTTTAACCTTAAGTTAAATACAAACTTATGAGGCTAGAGGGCTGCAATTTGGTATGTTTGATGATTGGAGGGTGGATGATCAACATAACAATTTGCAGCCGTCTAGCCTCAGTAGTTTTTAAGCTCTGAGATCGGACAGAAAGTGTGGACGAACTGACAAATAGCCATCTCAATAGTTTTCTTTTACAGGAAACTAAAAATTGGCTAAAATTTCGAGCATGTAGTGCTTAAGGCTGGACAGCAAGATGGACGAAAGGAAGTGGAAACATATTAGAAAGTGTATTCAGCAAGGGGCCGAAGGGACGCTGAAAACAACCGTTTTTGCAAAGGAGGTGCAATGACGGTTCTACCCACCTTACAGTGAGTTACATTAGTTCTCCCCAAAAGATTTTCTACCACGTTTTCAGGGTGTCAGTTTCTAAAAGTGATAATACATTGCACTTGTTTTATATTTTGAGACATTCAGGAAGTTGGCTCATGAGAGGTGAAACCGCTAATCTTTGTTATTTTAAAGAACCAGTTGACTCTCAGAGGTGACTGTCTTAGAGTACCTGCTCTAATATGTGAATGATTGCGTTCGACGAATCCTTATTTTCACTTTAAATGTCCTGAATTCATTAAGGCAGCTCTGCTGCAGTGTTTCTTCACTAGCTAAGAAAAAATCCACGGTTCACATTAAATTTGGAGAATATGTAGTCTGGTTATCACATCAACGCTAATTCCCTTTTCTATATATCAGACATGGCTGAAACCGAATATTTAAAACAGAAATGGTAAAATGAACTGAAAATTCACATGCTGTACACAAACACAAAAGGAAAAACGTTTGTAGCTTAACTTGATTAAGATATTGCTTATCACTGAAAGCATTTTTCCATCTCAGCAATATATTTTTGGTAACTGTAGTAATATTATCAACATTACATCAGTTTACGCCATAACAGCCCGGCTTTCTATATAGATGACGAGAACTACGGAACCAGTTTGAATTACTTCCTGCCTGTCAACTGCTAATATTATTTTTGGAATAAAAAAGCTGAACCATCCGAATTTGGTCAACTGATTTATTCTGGTGAATAACCACTTACTGAGGACAACATCTACCCCAAAACAATTCACCTTGTACTTGAGTCTTTTTCTCCTTCTATATTTCCTATTCAGTTCATAATTAGGTTTTCGGTGGCATTTAGTTTTTTCAAGCTTCGTCGGAGAACGGAAAGGATGAAAGGCTTCAGCATCAGTATCTAGTTCCAATTTTCCCCTGGGAACTGACAGTCTGGTAACAGCCGGATGTGTTCCACGTGAGTGAAGCTTTCGTAACTCTTGCACTTATTCGGATCAAGTGAAAAAAAAAATTATATCTTAGTTTAACCTGACCACTGAGCTGATTAACAGCTCTCCTAGGGCTGGCCCGAAGGATTATTAGACTTATTATACGTGGCTAAGAACCAATTGGTTACCTAGCAACGGGACCTACAGCTTATTGTGGAATCCCAACCACATTATAACGAGAAATGAATTTCTATCACCAGAAATAAATTCCTCTTATTCTTCATTGGCCGGTCGGAGATTCGAACTCGCGGCCAACAGAGTGGTAGCTGAGAACGGAACCCGCTCGCCCAACGAGGAACTCGGATCAAGTGAAACACGTCATACCTAATCAGTAACATATGTATGCATAAATATTGTATTATCTAATACAGACATATATATATATATATATATATATATATATATATATATATATATATATATATATTATATATATATATATATATATATATATATATATATATATATATATATATATATATGTGTGTGTGTGTGTGTGTGTGATTGGATCTTGCTCTACTTTGCTTATAATTAGGGAAGAAGAGTGTGTGGAAAATACGTTAAACTTTACGTGGGTCTTTAATCTTCATTAGAAAAAAAGTTCATATGAAAGGTTCTCCATGGGGGCTCGGAGGCAATTGCCAGCTATTCTTCCGGGAATAATCGCTGCGTAAATCATTTTTGGAGGAAGAAAAACTTGGAGCAATTTCGTTTTCATTGAATTCTCTCCTCACCCTCAGGCAATAGTGAAGGACATCAGGAAATTTATCGTATGATGAATCAAATTCATTTTCCAAGATGTGGGTAACTAGTATTTATTGCAAAAGTAAATGAGGAATTGAAATGACTATGATTTTTTTTATTATTTGAAACTTTTAATTTGTATTATTTCAATATTATATGTTGTTATCTTTCTTACTTGCTATTTGTGCTCTGTACATTAGAAAATATGAATATCATCATTTTTTTAGTATCCACTTTAATCACTGATTGAAAACAAATGGAGCAATAAGAATGTGAATAAAAACTTCTTTCAGTTTTCTTCTGAAGATGGAAAGAGAAACCCACAAGATTCTTGTGTATAACTTGTTTACTGCTAAATATTTACATATTACTTTGATCTCGAGTACTTTCAGGTCCTAACTCATCTCTTGAAAAAGGGTCTCAGTTAGGACCTGAAAGTGCTCGAGATCAAAGTAAAATGTAAATATTTACCGGTAAACAAGGTATGCACAAGAATCTTGTGGGTTTCTCTTTCCATCTTAAGAATGTAAATCTTATTACAATCTCTCTCCTGAAAACCTACGTGGGTAAGTTTGTTTACTTATAATCATTTCATAAAAAGAATGAAAAGTCGTCATAACCGTTCGTAATAATGTTTGTGTTTTTCAATATGTCTACTTATCCTTATTCTTTCGTTAGTGATTTTCTTAAGTACTATACACGAGGTACCATAGAACCAGGATCACTGACAAAAGAAAGGATTAGAAATATTTTCCTTATCAAGTCTCGAAAAGGCTGAGCTGTAAAATATTGAATAATATTACAAAGATGAACCCTACTCACATTGAACAAGAAAGGATTGAACTGAAATTCAAGCTTCCAAAGAATATTAAAAAGTATACCTTAGTTTACAGACCACTGAGCTGATTAACAGCTCTCCTAGAGGGCTGGCCCCAAAATTATTTTATGTTGCTAAGAACCAATTGGTTACCTAGCAACGGGACCTACAGATTGTGGAATCCGAACCACATTATAGCGAGAAATGAATTTCTATCACCAGAAATAAATTCCTCTAATTCTTCATTAGCCAGCCGGAGACTCGAACTCGGGCCTAGCGACAACTCTACCGACTCTCCCAACGAAGAACTTCCAAAGAATATGGTGTTCACTAGAAAGGAGTAACGGGAAGTAATGGGAAATACAGAAAGACGAGATCACATATTGATAAAACACAAATAAATTAACAAATTAATAAATAGATTAAAAAATGTAAGTAAATTATTAAAATACAAAGAGAATTGTACTACAGCAGTAATGCATTGCATCTTCGCTTGAAATTCTGAAGTTCCAAGTGCTCCACATCTTAGGGAATAGTTCCATATCTGAAGGTGCAATAGTAACTTACTTATTAGAGTAAATATATAAATAACCATTTTCTTTGTTTATGCTTATATGCTTATATATATATATATATATATATATATATATATATATATATATATATATATATATATATAATGTCTTTTACTGTAATACCACAGTATAATATGAAGATAAAAAAAAAAGCCCATAAAGAGTCACTATTTGAACGTTGCAACCATATATTTCGAGCTTTTCCTTCTGTGCTCCTGTTCACTGGTAAAATATCATATTTTACCGTGACCAGGGGCACAGAAGGAAGTGCTCGAAATATATGGTTACAACGTTCAAATAGTGACTTTTTATGGGCCTTTTCATATATCTATGTATATATATATATGTATGTATATATATATATATGTGTGTATATATATATATATATATATATGTATGTATGTATGTATGTATGTATGTATGTATGTATGTATGTATGTATATATATATATATATATATATATATATATATATATATATATATATATATATATATATATATATATATATATATATATATATATATATATATATATACATATATACGATTCTGCCTTAGACACTTACTGGATTCTGGGCTCCAAACGATGATCACGGGGAGTTCTTAACATTACCAAGAAAACCTACTATATTTTGACTAAAATCTGACTAATAAATCTGGTTAAGGCAGATCTGTAGGTGAATCAATTGAGAAAAATGCGGGCTTAGGCCCTTCTTCATGTGAGGGAAAGATTACATAAATTCAAAGGGTTCTCTTAAGTAATTATATTTACATAGCAAACACAGATCACAAGAATGAAGACTTACATGGCAGGTAATAAGAAGGTCCTGCTAAATGAATGAACCCTACACAGGAGAAATGTTTTACGCCGATGATGTCTTCATAACAGGAACATTGCAGGGGTAGACTAAGGGGTGGCATAAGGCCACTGCACATGGGATAGAGCCAAGATTTGGTTCCACAGCCCAAGCCACTCTGAATGAGATGCAAGACGGTTACTTGCAAAAATAACAACACACTCAAAGGGAACTGAGGAGCGCACAGATGGTGCCAAACAACTCAGTTTCAAAACACTAAATGCACACTTACGTTAACACTTTACACTTCAACACAAATTCACTGAAGGTGAATGCACAATGAAATAGAAAATAAATCAGACAGAGGAATAACAGAATTGTGACTGACTAAAGAAACCTTATTCCAGCACATTACCTTCGTCAGGATGACGGTGACCTTGTTCAATATGGCGTCGGCGGTAGGGGGAGGAAAATGAAAGGATGCCACTTACAAAAGTGTACTGGTCCAAGCCTCGAGGTCGAACACATAGAGGGAGGACAAGGGACAGCTAAAGTGAGGACAACTGTCCTCTGTGAAGTTCTGAGCACTTCTCTCTCGTACTGCCATGTCATGGCCCACATATAACCCCTGGGCATCATTCTAGGTGGGGTGGAAGTCGATGCCCACCACGTTACCTATAGCGTCAAGCAGGTGGGGTCCTTCCCGGGTGTCATGGTGGCTGGCACATGTTCTGGAACTAAGGGCCAGGCACTTTCTCTTTTGGCTCCTCCCTTGCCAGTTGTCTGCAGCTGGCAAGGATTTGCATCTTTCAAGGTTGCACCTAGGGATAAGGATCTAAGGTAGTTATTTTGAACAGAGGAGGTATTAAGGGCTTACCCATATAGGGAAAGAGGGAGAGAATTGGTGAAGGGGCGAATGAAACCCACAGTTCTTTTAATTACAAATAGGTAAAATGAATGTTATTCTTATATCTCTCATGTTATTATTATTGAAAGCTGGTGAGGTTGCTTGGAAAGAAGTTTCCTTCATTACAATATATATATGTATATATATATATATATATATATATATATATATATATATATATATATATATATATATATATATATATATATATATCTATATATATATATATTATATATATACACATATATCTGTGTGTATGTAAATATATATATAAATATATATATATATATATATATATATATATATATATATATATATATATATATATATATATATATATATATATATATATATATATCTGTGAAATATTTTCTGTTAAAACATAATTCCATCAAACATAAGAAGCCCACAAAAACGCCAGAAATGTGGAAAATAAAGGCTATATTTCAGAGACCACACTGTCTCTCTCCTCAGGCAAATAGTGAATGAGAAAAAGTTACAGAGAAGCAGTATTTATACCAGAAGATCCATAGGTCAGCCGTTACGTCACTCCAGTTGACAATTTATCTTTAATCCTCTTAATCGCTGGTTGGAGGAAGATTTTATCTGTAATATCTGAATCCCCGGCGCGTCTTGAGAGATTCACTGTTTTTCTTCGTTAAATCAAGGTGATTCCACCATCTGGCTTTTGAACCGACAATTGCTGCTATAAATTATACAAGACATATTGCAGGTTATTCTGTGATTATGGTTATTTATGTGGTTAAAAATAGCTGAGCTCTGTTGTCTGTACCTAACTGAAAGTTTAAGCTGTATTAATCTCTGGGGGAGTGATTCGCCTGTAAACCCGATATAAGATTTGTCACAATCAAGGCAAGGGACTTCGTAAACTCCTGTGTCTTTGGGAACTGGCTTTTGTTGGACGTTAATCTGGGATTTAGCTAAGGTATTTGGGCAGGTAAAAGCAAAAGGGTTAGAGTTTCCAAGTGGCCGTGTCAACGTCTTAATCCTGTCCAGGTGTGGGATTTTTATCTTATTGTTGTGGGTCTCTCTGGTCAAAGCACTTTCTCAACTAAAGGGTCAGGGTACTTTAAATATGACAGCTGCTTACGGATTAGTTCAATTTCCTTTTCCAAGAAATCCGGGGAGCAAATCCGTTAGGCTCTTGAGAGTAAATTCCTGGCTACGCCCATCTTGATAGAGATGTCATGATACCTATAAAAATGGATGTATGACAGAGAAAAGCTGGTTTTCTGTATATGGTAAATTTGTATTCTGTCGTGTCTCTAGCATCAAATTTAAAGCTGAATTGGACACAGACAACAAAATTCCTTTCCTTGATGTTTTAATAATTGGAGACATACAGAATATATATATATATATATATATATATATATATATATATATATATATATATATATATATATATATATATATATCCTCTTAAATTTGTAACGGAAAAGTCTTTTACAGTAAAAAATTTCTCAAGTCTCCAGATTCAAAAAGTATCCTCAAGTCAACTCCTAATGGAACATCTCCATCGACCTCACTCATTTAAATTGGTGATCATAAATCATAATCTATCCTTTGGTGTCTACTCCATCTTGATTTGAATATGGAAATCACTCGTCATCTTCGAAATTCATTTTAAAATTTATATTCTTCACTCACAAGACGCCAAGGGTTTAAATGAATTAGCATAAGATACTTAAATGCGGAAGAAGGGGGTTGGGCGGATTATTGGTAGGTATTTCAAAAATAGTTTCTTGCATGGATGATAAGAGACCCACAACGCCATCTGTTGGGACAAAACGGCACTTCCGGGGGGTGCAGACTGAAAGTAGAGTCTGGACTGTGGCTGGAGTGAACACTGGATTCAGTGTTGCTCTGCCGGCCTTCCGAGAAGGACGCATTCGGTCGCCGCTCTACTTGCACCTCGTGTGGCCGCTCTTACTTACCGTAATTTTCCTTATGTGACTTAACTTTCAAAACTCCTTTTTTGTGTGCCTCTTCGTAAAAAAATCTAGGGTATAAATGTTACTGATTACCGTTCTAACTTTTTGTTTTTCGAAAATACCGAGTTTAATCAAAAAAATCTTAAATAAATAGACACCCCTCATAAGATGATAAGTTTTGTTGATACTTTCCGTAAATTCTCAGAAACGTAAACGGATTTCACAGTGAAATTAAAATATATAAAAACAGCTTCTTCTCTGTGTTGTTTTTTTCGTGAAATAATATTCATTTATATTAATCTACAATATAATTATAACTCCATCTATATATGCTCCTCTTTGGAATGCGAACTTCTCGTAAAACTTAACTAGTCAGCCGGCATTAATAGTAAGTACTTTTAATTTACATAATTATTGGCATTGGTCCTGTAGTTTTTTTTTTCTACAGAAGAAATGGATGCCTCATTACATACACTTCATCTTTCAATCGGGGAATTTTAACGAAGTGAAGTGAAGGTTTCATTCATTACTTAATCTTATTTTACTTGTTCACTGGCAAAAATTCCCAAATCCATAGAATATATTTAGAAAACTATTAGTTTTTATATATCACTTTTCATTTGTACTTTCTAATATATAATTATATATATATATATATATATATATATATATATATATATATATATATATATATATATATATATATATATATATATATATATAAAGTATAAGAAAATGAGAATGTTAAATGTTTATTTAGAATCAAATATTAGTAGCCTTCCCCACTTGGCGCGTACACCGAACAACTAACTTTGGGAAATTATAATTAGGTCTGTTAAAATTAAAGATGAACAGATAATAAGGAAAAACAGTATGAATATCCTTCCACAAGAAATGATCAGAAACTAAAATGAAAATGACAAATATGAAATGATATGGTTAAAGATCTTTAACTGAAGAAATATAATGAGAAGGTTCCGTTATTATTTTCAATTCTCTTTTGACTCATATGAAGGATTGTCAGCCGAATTCTCTTTTGTTTGAGTGCGACGCAAATGAAGAATGCTAATAAGAAAATTAAATTGAAAAGATCAGTTAGTTGCACAAATGTGGCGAAAGAAGAAACGAAGGGATGGAGGATCTGGAGATAAGCAGAAGTAGTGAAAAGGTTAAAAGAAGTGAGAAGATGGATTGGAATTTTATAAGATGTTTTGATCTCGTGAAAAACAATGGAGTCTGATAAACTGATAGAAATGGTGACGAATTCGGTAGTGTCAGTAGAGAGAACACGAAGGATTTGAAAGAGCTGGATCTATGGAGTGTAAGAGGTACTAATAATAATAATAATAATAATAATAATAATAATAATAATAATAATAATAATAATCTTTATTTCAATTCAGGCCCATACACATGGAATGCACAAAGCAGAGACAATACAATACGCGCAACGCAGATACACGAGACAAAATTATAAAAATGATAATCGACAGTATCCAGACAGTTAATGAAGTAATAATGAAAAATAGTATTTATAATAATGGTAATGAGGGTAATGATCCTGAGAATAATAGTGAAAATATTAAAAATTATAACACTTAGAAAACAGATTGCAAACAATTAATTTCCGGCTAGGGACCTCAGGCAGGTGGCGACAGAAGTCAGGTCCAGAATGCTAGATACGAAAAGTGAAAAAAGCAAATCTCAATAATAATAATAATAATAATAATTAATTATTATTATTATTATTATTATTATTATTATTATTATTATTATAACAATCCGCAGAAAACATTTAATAATTGCAAAAATAGAGAATAATTCTGAGTTAAGTATATCTTAGTTTAACCAGACCACTGAGCTGATTAACAGCTCTCCTACAGGGGGCTGGCCCGAAGGATTAGACTTATTTTACGTGGCTAAGAACCAGTTGGTTACCTAGCAACGGGACCTACAGCTTATTGTGGAATCCGAACCAAATTATAGCGAGAAATGAATTTCTATCACCAGAAATAAATTCCTCTAATTCTTCATTAGCCGGCCGGAGACTCAAACCCGGGCCTAGCGAGTCTTAGGTGACAACTCTACCGACTCATCCAACGAAGAACTAGAATAATTCTGAAAATTAATACGCAGGAAGCTCCAGAATACCTGGTACATTGCTAGGAGAGGTTTCAAACATTGCTGATGGGAGTTCTGTGCAAGTATGTTAAACAGCTTGTGGAAGTTACCTGCACAGAAAGTTCATCCACGATTCAGCAGTTTGGTGAAAAATCCATATTCTATGTGTGTGGGTGTGTGTGTGTGTGTGTATTTCCAGCCCCCCCGTTCGATCAAACGTTTTAATGCTGAAATTATATGTATTTATTTAAACAGAAAGAAAATACAGAGAGAGAGAGAGAGAAAGATTAAACCAAACGAAAGTTGAAGCTAAGAGAAAGGATAATAACGAAAGGGGTCCTGGAATTAAAGATGCAAATGGAGTATCATCATGCAGTCAGATGAAAATGCACTCCGGCTCCCACGAAGAGACTAATTTGAATATTTGTCGGGAGTGATGGATGGGAGGAAGTCAGATCTGAATGATGCATGTGCTGCATAGATTAATATATATAATCATATATATACATATTAGTATATAATACATACATACATATATATACATATATATATATATATATCTTTATATATATATATACATATGTGTAGGTAAATGTGTGTGTACATTATATATATATATATATATATATATATATATATATATATATATATATATGTGTATGTGTGTGTGTGTGTGTGTGTGTGTGTGTGTGTGTGTGTGTGTGTGTGTGTGTGTATATGTATAAGGTGAAGGATGGTAAAGAAAGAATGAAAAATAAATGAAGAACAGAAAGCTAAACAAAATTATTTGGGATCTCTAGGAAGCGAAACTTGCAAGTAGGTTGTGACATCATGCGAGCGAAATCTGGATCCAAAAGTTTCCTGCGACTGGGTAAAGTTATTCTTTTATAAAGGAAGAAACGTGATGTGGTGGCAATAAGTATTACAGAATAATAAGAATGTTTAGTGTAGCAACAATGTACTTGGTATGATTTTGATTGACAAAATATGACAAATAAATGAAGGATATAGTATTTATTTTGAAATGTTTCCGGCTGAAAGAAAAAAAGATATTTTATGTAAGAGGATATGTATGGTTAAAAGGATCAAGAAATGGATGACGAAACAATTGAGAGCTACAAAAAAATTGTTTGATTAGTTCTGTACATTAGCGTCACACCGCAAGTAATTGACGGTGGGCAACAAGCATAAACGATAAACTCTCCAGAATCCGCCGGAAAAGGTTCAGAAAACTTGCTATTGCTCCATACATGTGTGACACAAAAGGTGTTGATGAAGTATGGTTTAGAAGTTGATTTGTTGAAAGCTTTCAATCTACTTTTACCATATTACTGAAACTGTATAAAGAATGGGAACTGAAAAGTGACGGGCTCATAATGAAAGCGGCCGTGAAACAGGAATGGGTAATCTCTTTATGATTGTGTAATATTTGTGAGGGCAGAGGGAGAAAAATATAATTGGAAAGAATTGGAACTGAATAGAAAATGAAGATAAGAATTTTCCGATAAGGCATCTGGTCGTGAACGGGGTTTGGAGTGGTTGTCTTCTATAACATGATTCAGTTTTGATATGGGATTTTGAGGAGATGCTTCAGAGTCTGGTGAAAGCTTTTTTTGAAGCGTTGGTAACAGGAGAAAGACGTGAGGTATAAGAGTAAATGGGTGCCCAGAGGATGTCCCGAATCACAGGACTGGTAAAGTGGGGAAGGCTTCAGGGTACTTGCAGAAGGTTCACTGAAGAAAAGAGAAATGTCTCTCTAACTTAATAACGTTAAGATTATCACCAAGTGGCTGTTGCACCTCTGCTACGCATTATTCGCCCTTCCGCACTGCTCATATCAATATGAACTCAGAAATATCGACATTTGCGTTCCGTAAAGGAAAACTATCATAATCATTCCAGACGTTGCAACTTGTGCTCCTTCTCTCATCTTGCTGCCCTCGCTGTCATTTTGCCCCCATCATACCTATATAAACCTACTTTATCTGTCATTTATTTTATTGGCCACTGCCTCACCTTCATGCCTTGTATTCACAACTCTTAGCTCTTTCCATTATCAAAATTCACAATCAGGGTACTTTAAAAAAATTGTTTTTAAACAATTCCCAATCGTGGCCTTTTCTTTCCATTAATAACAAAAACTTGTTAACTCACTTTCACCACTGCTCTTCTGACATGTCTTGGTCTTCACAGAGGCTGAACTTTCTCAGAATTTTTTCATCACTACATTCAGAAAAAATGAAAACCCAAGGAGGTTCGGCACTCCCACCTCCATAGCTCACTATTAAACTAGCCTTTTAAACTAGTTTTTATAGTTTACCTGTTCTAGTAGTAAATTCGCTTCCCTTATAAAGCTTTCAGTTACTTTAAGGAATCTTGTCGCGTCCTCGATTTTCTTACAGAAGCTTTTCAAATGTCTAAGAACACATTGGGAGCTTTCCTTTTACTCTCATACTTTTCACAAATTTCATAAGAAACATTTAGGTGAACATTCTCTTTCTTTTTTATTATCTCTGCCATACACCTTCCCAGATATTATGAACAAAACTGTGGGTCTTCAATGCTTACTGTCACCTTGATCACCCACCCTGACATCCACCTTAATATCTCTTTAATCCAGACATACCTAACACACCTTGCTCAGCCACTGAACTTCCCTATGACGAAAATAATGCAGCATCCACTTGTAACCCTTTTAATTCCCAGTGTGTTTTCCTTGATTAGCCTTTTAATTGCCCTTCCAATATCACCAGCAGTTACTCTCACAAAAGTTTTTAAATTTACATTTACAACTTATACTTCTAAATCACTCAAAAATGTGTCTCAGTCTCATCGTTCATTAATCTTTTAATATACTTATTAAGTCTTCCTTATTATACAGATGAACCCTATTCATGTGGAACAAGCCCACAGGAGCCATTTGCTTGAAATTCAAGCTTCCAAAGAATGTGTGTTCATTCGAAGAAAGAAGAGAAGGTAATGGGAAATGCAAAAAGAGGACATCAGTTGTTGGATAATCAGATAAATTAACAAATTAATAAATAAACGAATAAAAATATAATTAAATCATTAAAATACAAGCAGAACTGGCATTAGGGTAGTAATGCATTGCATCTTCGGTTGAACTTCTGAAGAAGTTCCAACTGCACGACATCCTCTGAAGGGAGGCCCGTTCCAAAGTTTGTTAAAATAAATCAACGTATTCACTTGCCACAGAGTACAACTTTTTCTCGAAAAAATCAATTTCACAATATTGATACATTTCATTCCCTTTTCTATTTTCCCTTGCTTGCATCATTTTCCCCTTTTAATATGATTACACAGTTATGTTTTTGGCCCTCAACTGAATTTCGAAATATCTCCTGCTTTCATTCACTTGACATTTTGTTTCATTATCTCCTATTTGCTATATCTCCTGCTTTCATTCACTTGACATCTTGTCTCATTATCTCCTATTTGTTACATCTGCTCCTGATTCCAACCTGCCTATCCCTTCAACTTACAATGACCAATTATAACTTTTATATTCATATATTTTGTTCTTTAAGAAATATACCATATATTAAAAACAATGATAGATGCCTGACTCATTTTCTGAAAAAATACAACCAGAATTGATGCAACTTTCTAAGAATGTTTCATTAAGATTATTGCAATATCTTCTCACTTTAATTTCCCATAATAACAGTGATGCAGTGAGAAATATTGAAACAGGGACATTCAGCTCATGCAAATAATTTGTAACCCCGAGTATCTATCTAGTCTGGAATGATGAAGGGATGCTTTAAAATGGATGAACAGCCCGTCCTCATAAAATATTTAGTATTTTACCTGTTCTATACTCAGCATTAGCTCCATATTCTTTCTTATCCCTTAAATAACATTTTCGGTCTGAAGCATTCCATTATTAACAAAAACTGTCTATTACTTGGAATGTTGATAAATGAGAACAAAAAGTATATCTTAGTTTAACCAGACCACTGAGCTGATCAACAGCTCTCCTAGAGAGGGCTGGCCCGAAGGATTAAACTGATTTTACGTGGCTAAGAACCAATTGGTTACCTAGCAACGGGACCTACAGCTTATTCCGAACCACATTATGACGAGAAATGAATTTCTATCAGCAGAAAAATAAATTCCTCTAATTCTTCATTGGCCGGTTGGGGAATCGAACGCTGGGCCAACAGCGTGCTAGCCGAGAATTCTACCCACCCCTCCAATGAGGAACTAAATGAGAACAAATATAGCCTTTTTTTTTTTTAATAATACGAACCATTTACTTCGGGAAACCTTTTCAACGGCTTTATTTCAAGTGACGTTTTCTATGTCTAACGGCCGTGGTTGATGTGTCATCAGCGTACGGTGTAAACCGCCCCGCCCCCGCCCCTCCCCGCCAAAAAAACTTTTCTTGAAACCGCGGTGCCTTTGGAGCGAAGGCCAAGACTCAAGTGCCCGCTCTTTCCACTTGTTCTCTTCCATCGTATTTGACCGTCTTGAAACTTGGCCCAACCAAGAATGCCATCTATTGGGAAGTTGCAAAACAATCCATCTTTCAGCCGCTCTTGAATCAAGGCTTTTGGAAAGGGAAACTTTTTTCATGGGGATTTCTTACTTGTGAATCGAGTTTACAAATGGGGGTGTTCGTCTAGATTTGTGTGTTGACAAAAGCCTTCATTTATCTTCTGTTTCTTTTCGAGTAAGGCATATTTTGCAGTTGAAGATGTGAAACAATTATAAAGTTGAAAAGAAGAAGAAAGGAATACGGTGAAGTGGTTCCATTTACAAAGACCATCATAAACAATTACACCTGACTCCAAATTCAGCTAAAAAATTAGCTAATATTTTCTCACCGTTCTACTTTACATGAACGGGAAAGATTCGAATAGTTATATTATCTTGTTAAAGTAGTGATGACAGCTTCGACAGAAAGATAACAGTTTATTTTACAAATAACGATTCATCATTTCTGTCTGCAAATAGCGGGGCTAAAGTCTTGGTATAATTATTGTTGAATATCTTAATGATCAATATCACAAAGTTTCCTTTATCCTGTTTAGTCTGGGTGAGTCACTTCAGTAATGATGTTGCATCTTTTGAAATGTAATTTTCCTGTCTGAACCCTTTCTAGCAATGTCTGCATAAGTCACTGTAAATCTGTGTGTGTGTATATATGTATATATATATATATATATATATATATATATATATATATATATATATATATATATATATATATTTACTAAAAAGGACCTCATTCAAACTGGATGGTATCTAATGGAGTTTTTTATTCAAAAATTTACAAGCTTTCTTGGACAAACAGCGAAGCAAACAACATCTGCAGAACATAAGGCATTATAATCAGACGTCGGCAGTTGCCAAACACTGTTGGGAAAATGATCACAGAATAGACTGGGAAAATATGAGTTTTCTGTACAGGAACACCAACAAAACATCTAGACTGGTTGTAGAGAACGCCTTCATAACTTGCGCCAACAACACGATGGCAGGGAACACCGGAAACGGCTTTGAAATCAGCATATCTAGAAAAATCGTATACTCCACAGTAGCAAGGAAACGAAGAAAAAACGTAAGAGAAAGCACGGAAAACGGTCACCTAGGAGGAAGGATCAGAGAAAGACCAAGGTCAAGAGGGGGTGGAGGTCACACAGGAAGAGCTAGGCGATTATAGGATTAATAAAATTACCCAGCACACAGATATAAATACAGCCGGACTACGCGTCTGGTCATTGTACGGATATTTGATAATGTGGACTGTTTGTCCAAGAAAGCTTGTAAATTTTTGAATAAAAAACTCCATTAGATACCATCCAGTTTGAATGAGGTCCTTTTAGTAAATCTACTAATGCACAGAACAATTGTGTATGTGATAAAGTTAATATATATATATACACATACATACATATATATGTGTATACAAATATATTTATGTGTGTGTTTGTGTGTGTCTATATATAAGCATATATATACATATACATGTATATATACATAAGTATATATATACACATACATGTGTGTGTATGTGTATGTTTGTGTATGGTGTTTGTAGTACATCCCCTCCATTCAGTACAAACTAAGCATTCATCTGTCTATTATATAACAAAATTTCCTTCATTATAGGGCCTATCTTATCGTCCCTTTTGTCAATAGGGTTGGGTACCGTAGATTATGTAAATTAAACACCGAACTTGTTTATTTTCAGTTACTTTTTTCAAAATGAAGTTCAAAGGTAAGCGACCTTTTGTTATCATATTGTCTTTAATGAGTAATAATGTTTCATTGTGAAGCCTTGCCTTCCCACCTAATCTCGTCGTAACTGATTAAAAAAGACCACATTTTCATCTCTCGTCTTTTCTTAATTATTTCTCTTTCCAATTTAACATTAATCCGAAGAACCAACATTTCCTCTCGTGCAACAAAAGAGTCTCAGTTTCAGTCTGAAAGCAGGACGTTTCTCCACCGGCGGTGCAGCTTCGTTCGTTCTTCCCATTCACTCCCTCTACCTCGACCTTATTTCAAGAACCTTCCGTTAAATTTAATGACCCGAAATATCATAAGATTTCGGAAGCACAGCCTTTGCTGCTTCAGTACTAAGGCGACGTTTCCATAATTAATGTCTGGAATTTTAGTTTTCTGTAATAGTAAACTACTTTGATGGCTTTGTCTGTCCGTCCGTACTTTTTCTGTCCGCCCTCAGACCTTAAAAACTGCTGAAGCTAGAGGGCTGCAAATTGGTATGGTGATCATCCACCATCCAGTCATCAAACATACTAAATTGCAGCCCTCTGGCCTCAGTAGTTTTTATTTTATTTAAGGTTAAGGTTAGCCATGATCGTGCATCTGGCACCGCTATAATTGCCAACAACACAGGCCACAACCGGGCCGTGGTGAAAGTTTCATTGGCCGCGGCTGAGAGTTTAATGTGCCGTGGCTGAGTTTCATACAGCATTCGCTGTACAGCAAACTCGATTGCGCCGAAGAAACTTGAGTGCAATTTTTTACTTTTTTTTTCGTTCCGAGTCCTTCCTTCCATTCTTCTCTTTCCTTCGGTGGTTTCTTGTGATCACAATTATCTCTCTATCAACCCACATACCATTCGAGATAATACTGGTAATGGTATCGATGCCCTGATGACTCTCATAACGATGATAGTGAATTTGAGACGAATGCGAAGCTTTAGGAAAATGTTGATACGTCTGTGTGATAATCGTTTACCGAACGGGAGAACCTGCCAATTTATAATTGGTCCACATCTCCGTCTTTTCAAAAGGAGTGAGCCCATTAGCATTACATCTTGCAAGGCTGTTGCACTGATGGGTTGAATTTCAGTTTACTCATTTTCAAGACCATTGCGCTTATTGTGAATCAGTAAAATTGAGAAAAGCATCGTGGCCGTCAACTTTTACAAATTTAGACAGATTATTTTGTAACTTTACACAATCGTTGATAAACTGAAATGAGAACAAACAAAAACTCTGACTCACCACCTGAAAAATACAACGTTGTTTGTGTGTAGTTTTGCTATTGAAGAGACTTCAATTTAAAACGGAAACTGTATCAAATAAAATAGAACGACAATTGACAACTTTCAAATATCAATTAAGCAGACCAACCTGAAATCAGCGAAAAACGTAGTTGGTTTATACATATCTTTGGAATCCGTCAATACATCAAGATACGAAGTTAGACAAAAGCACAATTCCATTTGGCAATACAAATGCCTCTCCTCATCTGGATGTTTGCCGTCACTCTCCTCCGAATATACTGCGACATTTAGGCCGGGATATTGAGAGGGAAGGAAAGGCACCGAATTGGTTTCCGATCTTCTCTGAAAGATGCGAGTTGGTCGAAGTCTGTCGTCTGGTCTTCATAATTACCTTTTCTCTTTCATCGCAATTACGAACGAGCTTATATTAGTCTTAATGGCGTCTTGCCTCTTACCTTGATTACTGAGAGGATTTTTTTTTGTCTGTGCAAAGAGAACGAGGGCATTTTAAAGCAATATTTCAAGTGGACATTTAATGCATCTAACTGCTTATCCAGACTCCGCCAAGCAAATCTTATCTGACTTCATTACCCAATCTCGTAATTCTCCTTCTTTTTCCCGTTTTCTCTTTTATATTTCATCGTTTTTAAAAGAAAACTACTGAGATGGCCATTTGTCCGTCCGTCCGCAATTTTTCTGTCCACCCTCGGATCTTAAAAACTACTGAGGAGGCTAGAGGGCTGCAAATTGGTATGTTGATCATCCACCCTCCAATCATCAAACATACCAAATTACAGCCCTCTAGCCTCAGTAGTTTTTATTTTATTGAAGGTTAAAGTTAGCCATAATCGTGCGTCTGGCACCGCTATAGGTGCCAACAACAAAGGCCACCACCGGGCCGTGGCTGAGAGTTTCATACAGCACATTTTTCTTGTTTATAACGTCAGAGATTTAACGAGACTTGGCAAGGTCTTGAGCTGGTCTCCAGGAGAAGCACTTTTCGGCGAAAGTCTCAAGATATTATGCAAATTCCTTGAGGAACGAGACTGAGGGGAGGTGAAGGAAGGCCTCCCACGAATGCTTTCACGCTAATTTCCTCTCCCTGAATATTTCGTTCTTTCGATCTCTGACCCTGGAAATTTAGGATTTGTAACGCTCAAATATAGACAATAAATTTCCTTTTTGTGGTAACTACATTTTAGTATTATTTTGTCATTTCAGGAGATAGAGTGATTATGAATCCACTAAGAAATCCTTAAGTCTTATCATCATAATCCTCTCTCTCTCTATCTCTCTCTCTCTCTCTCTCTTCTCAAGCTTCTTTGTTAAATAAAATTTACATAATTCAAGGTTTAAAAACATCGTCTTAGAAAGATTTTGTATTCATGTCTAAATTATTCGAAGCAATGCCAAAGAAACAACGACACCGCGGGTAAACAGAATATCAATACTGGCAAGAAGAAGAGAGCTAAAGAAAAAAGACGTAAGTCTTCAGAATGGAGAGCGTCTTCTTGAAAGACAATCTGAGGATAAAAGACGGATCTTCCCTGGCAAATAGGCTCAGGGGAGATTTTGGGAACGCTCATCCTCATCGACCTTCGTCATCGGCTTAAAAGTTTAGTTGGTGCTCTTTGACAGGTTGAGAAATGAGAGAGAGAGAGAGAGAGAGAGAGAGAGAGAGAGAGAGAGAGAGAGAGAGAGAGAGAGAGTTAGTCTTTAAAAAGTCTCAGTAATTGATCAGGATTACCACAGGCTCCTTCTTATAAGGAAAGGAGAAATTCTATCTCTCTCTCTCTCTCTCTCTCTCTCTCTCTCTCATGAAACAAAATTACAGCATTGGTCTCTCGTTAATGGAAATGAAGAGGCTACTGCAAATGAATTTATTCTAACTCTCACTAAATGTCGGAGAGGAATGCCCTAAAAGAATTTATTAAAAAAAAAAAACTTTCATTTGGGAGGTTTTAAGGCGATCAAGAAAACTGGACAAACAAATATGCGAAACTAGAATACATATCCTTTTTCAACTTGGGAGAGAAAGGAATTGTCCACTCTTCTGAATTTTCACGGATCAGTCTGCAAGACACGACTATTTTGCTTTCACCTTAACACAGAAAATTATTTCAATTAATCAACGTTTACCTGGTCGCTGGTATAGTGGTTAGTGTCTTGGCATGCCGCTCAGATGTCATGAGTTCGCGCCTCTCCCAGGGCGATGACAAATCACGATCAGTTACTGCCGCGGTGAGGGGTCTGTGGTGGGAGGTTGAAACCAACATTCTTTGGAAGGTTGAATTTCAAGTCAATGGCCCGGTGGCTTGTTCTATATGAATAGGTTTCATCTTGTGAATAAAATAAATAAAAACTTATCTAAAAGTATATTCATATTAATTTTTTATACTTAAACACTACCTGAAATGAAATAAACAAATTCAAGGTCCTTTAACGTAAACCCTTGATAATTTAAGAACAACTGTTTTTAGAAATGCTAACGTCAGGCAATGGAAAAATAACTCCATGACAAATCGTCCTCATCAAAGACTAAGATCTCACTGGCAATTTAAAAAGGTACTCGAAGCTTTAAAGGTATTTATAGAATTCTTAGGTAATCATTGCGCTTCAGCAGAATAAGTTTTGATAAAACTGAGAAGTATAAACTTGCAATTGATATCATTTTATCTAAAAAGTAATGGATACGTTCTTTACTATTATCAGATATAGATTTTAATACAGGTATGTTAAGAGTCTATTTCCTAATAGAATGTTGAGATTATATATAGTTTGATTATTTTATCTTCTTGAAGGCTTGAGATTTTCGTTTCATCAGTTTAAACATTATTTTAAAAAAAACTCTCTGGCAGTGAAACGGAGTATTTTTTAACGATTCTAATGCAAAAAAAACTAGACAAACCTCCGCTAAGCGCTCTGACTTTCTCCCAGGGAAAGTCGCAACAGCAGGTAATCTCAAATGAGATTACGAAGAATTGCAGTCTCTAGGTGACGTGAAAGGAAGTGAAATATCAGGGCAAAGTTAAAAGGAAATATTCAACAAAAGCATCTTGGCTCTTAATACTAAAATGAAATGCATTTCACTGAGTTGACTGTTTCATTAGATTGTTGTATCTAAGGAACCTCAACAATGGGTGTAATTGCTGATTTGTTTACATTGGCTTTGCAAAGACATGAGTCTAGGCGTGATTTTATTGATTTTAATGTAACCTTAGGGTTGATTAGACAATATATACACATATATACATATATAATATATATATACACGTGTATGTATGTGATATATGTATATATGTATGTATACACAAACACACACACACACATTCATACCTGGCTCAACTGGTGGGCGGCAGACCGGAATGGAACTTTAACCTTGTGAATGTGAATGCAGTGTTCAAACTTAACCTAACATAAGAAGAGCTTAGAGCTGAATATATTGCAGACTGAATCAATTTTAACTCTTAAAATCAATTGACAATTTATTATTATCATAAACTATAAATATTACTATCATTAATAATAATAATAATAATAATAATAATAATAATAATAATAATAATAATAATAATAATAATAATAATAATGGTGAAGAAATCCACAGTGGTGTAAATGTAAATATGTATATTAGATACCGGTATATATTCGTACACACAAACGAGATCTTTCAAGAAAGAAAATCGAGCAGGTTCTCAAAAGCTCCCGTTTGTATATATATATTCACATTTACACAACTGTGGAAATGTGATATATATATATATATATATATATATATATATATATATATATATATATATATATATATATATATATATATATATATATATATATATATATATATATATATATATATATTATATATATTATGATATTTTTATGAATAATAATAATAATAATAATAATTTTAATAATAATAATAATAATAATAATAATAATAATAATGACATACAGTAATTTTTTAACAGCGTTAGCAAATTGTTCATGACTTATCAAAGCAACCATGAAATAATCAGGCGATTATAATATCCTTTGCCAAACGACAGGAATATCAGACGATCATTTTTAACCCAAATATCTGTATCAAGTTGCCGCCAGGCTACTTAGCACGTCACAGCCAAAAACTGATGTTCCTGCAACATCAGCTTCACTTTGCATTGAGCTTGACTACGGATGTGTAGTTTCACCAGTCCATAATTGGTCTGTTTTTATTTTTATTATAACTATTTCATTATTTTTATCTAATCTTTCCTCATATTATATATACACTTCACTTCTTTTTGTCATCTGAATAAGCAGCCATTACCGAAGTGCACCAAATTAAAATGGTATATCGTCAGATTTTTTAAAATCTGCTCTGTAGATCCTCTGCTTGTCAACTCACCCAGAGGACATCAGACGACATTCATTGGCAGTACATGAAAGTGTTTTCCAGCCTCAAGGGAACACTCATCATCTTTGCAGGTCTGATATACATGCAGGTAACAAGTCCTGCAGTTTTTTAAAGCAACAATGACGTCATACATTAAGTGGTGCTGTTAATTTGGCGCGAACTTGTTCGGAATCTCTGTCCCTTGGTTCCTGGGTTCCAGAACAATTTATGGCTCACCGTTTCAAGCGATCAATGGCGGGTTTTGGCCCGGAAATGCCAGTTCTTTCTTCGCATCAGATTATCTTTGCTTCTGGGATTTATTTACTGAAGAAATTGCTAGTCTAAAAAGTATGTTCTGGTATGTGCCTTTTATCATAAATAATTCCTTCAAGTCTGTATGCTTTTTCTTAACGTATTAATGGGCCATGTGTGTGTGTATGTATGTGTGTGTGTGTGTGTGTATATGTATATATATATATATATATATATATATATATATATATATATATATATATATATATATATATATATATATATATATATATATATATATATATATATATATATATATATATATATATATATATATATATATATATATATATATATATATATATATATATATATATATATATATATATATATATATATATATATATATGCATGCGTGTGTGTGTGTGTGTGTGTGTGTGTGATGTGTCAGAACATCCATTCCTAAAACATTAAACAATTAAGCTAAAAAAAGTTAATTGGGTCACAATTATACTGCAAAATATCCTCGTGGGTAAATGCGGAAATTAGGGGAAAAAAATTAAATATGGTAAGTTTCATTGCGTGTTGAAAGGAAGCACTGTATTGCTGGATAAAAGAAAAAAAGGCCTCTGGTGGAAATGGGAGAAAATAATTCTGTTTTTGTGGTTTATAATTCGTGGTGATAATCGGTTCATCTGGAATAAGAAAAGAATTTATTTCTCCTGGTGTTACTTTCGTCGTTTACTGTGTTTCGGAGGTTGAGTGTATTTGACAGTGTGATGTTCTTGTGTGTACGCGTTTGTGTGTGTGAGAGAGAGAGAGAGAGAGAGAGAGAGAGAGAGAGAGAGAGAGAGAGAGAGAGAGAGAGAGAAAAAAATTAGGTATCTGATTGACAGACCTGTTGTAAAACGCTTGTTTGATGACCAACAACAATTCAATGTACAAAACATTTTTTTAATTCTGTATAATCTATGAATATTTGTGTATTTTTATATTAATATTTAGCTTGTTTTTACGACAATTTTTATTTGTCATTCGCAAAATTGACTTGAACTCATTTAGATAGTACTGCAGTTACATCAGTCGCAATAATGATCCATTCGTTCACCTTCTCTCTGCTTGAATGAATGCGCTTTTAGTTTTCTGTAAAAGAAAGCTATTGCTGAGATGGCTATTTGTCTCTGTCCTCACTTTTTCTTTCCGCCCTCAGATCTTAAAAACTACTGAGGATAGAGGGCTGCAAATCGGTATGTTGATCATCCACCCTCCAATCATCAAACACACCAAATTGCAGCCTTCTAGCCTCAGTAATTTTTATTTCATTGAAGGTTAAAGTCAGCCATAATCGTACGGATGGCACCGCTATTGGTATCAACAACACAGGCCACCATCGGGCCGTGGCTGAAAGTTTCATGGATCGTGGCTGAAACTTTCATACAGTATACGCTGTACAGAAAACTCGATGCGCCGAAGAAACTTCGGCGTATTTTCAACTTGTTGTTTAAGTGGGTGATAGTCTTTTTATACGAGTCATATGGGTCCAGTGACTGACAACGCTAAATCATTTCATCATTAAGCGAGTTTTATCATCATTCACTTTATAATAATAATCAAAAGTAGAGTGCTTACAAAGCCTCCTTTGAAGAAAGACGAAAACATCACACACACGACGCATCGTATTACTTTTTTTTTTTTTTGTTAATTCGGTCGCGAGATCATGAACACTTTCTTCCATTAACCTGGACCGAGTCTCCGTTCTGCCTGCAATCTGGAAGCCCTTTGAATGAGAGGAAATTCATGACAGTCGGGAGAAACGCTTTCCCAATAACCGATTCCCGCGTAGTGCTTCTTCGGTGGTTCCCCTAATTTCCTGGTTAATTCCCCAGATAGAAAATAGGTTCCAGCCTCATCTTCCTCCAGATATCTTGTAATGTTCCCGGATTAAAATCTTTGATGAGGATAATTGTTTTCCTGGTATAAACTGAAAGCGAAATGGATAATAGGATTATCCGATGCAAGAATAATGACGTAATTATCGGGTATTGTCTATTGAATTTCCACGAATAGGGCATGAAATTCACACGTTGCATTAATTGTATATTACTGTAGATCTATCTAAACGTTGTTAGAAATAGGATTTGCTGTAATATCAAAGGCTGTGATTTCCAAGACTGGGAAACTGTGGGAAACCGTGCTTTAAGAATACCAGAACGCAAATTATAGTCAAAT
>NC_089770.1:32694428-32719428 GCF_040412425.1 Macrobrachium rosenbergii | reverse complement strand
TTCAGCTTTTTTTTTTTCAACCTTACTTTGAGAAATTATTGACCTATTTAATATCCTAATCCTGAAAAAATGTCGACACCAAACAAAATGATACAACTTCCTCAGGCAATGCTACATGTTTCTTTACAGTCATACTTGAACTTACGCGAGGTTATGTTCCAGAACCCTCATTGGGTGAATTTTTTACGTAAGTTTGGCATGGTCTCTAAAAATGCTAATAAATGCTTATTTATAAAGTTTAAACACTAAATATGACCCTGATCATGCTCCCAAATTATTAAGTTAGCTTTTAAATGAAATTAAAGTTACTTTAATTTCTTATAAAAGTTAGCTTAATACATTACCCTTAAAAAAGAGAAATAAATGATTGACAAAAATTGAGAGTTGGAAGCAAATTTCTCTCTCTCTCTCTCTCTCTCTCTCTCTCTCTCTCTCTCTCTCTCTCTCTCTCTCTCTCTCTCTCCTTCCAACCAATCTATTTTTTTAGTCATCTCAACCTCTTTTTTAATAACTTCTTTATTCTGCATCTTTCTCTTGTTCTGAAATGCTTTTTCATGAACAAACAGTGTTTTATATTTTGACTAATACAACACTTATTGTGTGTCTATGTTTTAGAATGTATTTGCAATACTAGCGCATTTACACTTCTGTAGATGATATAGGTTAAATTAGAGAGAGAGAGAGAGAGAGAGAGAGAGAGAGAGAGAGAGAGAGAGAGAGAGAGAGAGAGAGAAGGGTTGTTCTTAAGAGTGAAATTATTTATCAATTATTACAGAGACTGAGAGAATAACACGAGAGAGAGAGAGAGAGAGAGAGATAGGGTTTTTCTTAAGAAGTGAAATTATTTATCAATTATTACAGAGAGAGAGAGAGAGAGAGAGAGAGAGAGATCGTCTTTACTTGAAATATCAAGTTGTATTATTTATGAATTATTACGGGGAGAGAGAGAGAGAGAGAGAGAGAGAGAGAGAGAGAGAGAGAGAGAGAGAGAGAGAGAGAGAGAGAGAGAGAGAGAGAGAGAGTTATTCTTATGTTAGATATCAAAAGTTGGAAATTCAGTATTAAACTAACTTTTAAATGAAATTTAAGTTACTGTATTTTCATTTAAAAGTTAGCTTAATACATTACCCTTAAAAAAAAGAAATAAATAGTTGGCTTAAGAATATAGGAGAGTGTGACTCTCTCCCCCATTCCACCGATCTATTTTTAGAAGTCTTCTCAACCTCGTTCTTAAAAACTTCTTTATTCTGTCACTTTCTCTTTGTTCTGAATTGCTCTATGTTCTGAAATGCTCTATGTCTCTATGTTCTAGAACAGCGCATTTACAGTTTGTAAACGATACAGGTAAAATTAGATCAATTCAAAATTATCTACTGTACAGTTAAAGACATACAGAGAAACAGTGCTGTAATAAGTAGGTTGGCTAACTTCGAGAGAGAGAGAGAGAGAGAGAGAGAGAGAGAGAGAGAGAGAGAGAGAGAGAGAGAGAGAGAGAGTTGTTCTTACTTAAGAGAGTGAAATTTTTTATGAATTATTACGGACACACACACACACAGAATTACAAGAAAAATTTGACTACTTATTAGCAGCACTCCCCTTCTTGTCATGTTAAACGACATGTCTGAAAGCTTTTGCCTTCGACCTCCTTTAGAAAAGACGAGGGAAGAATTTGTTCGTTCAAAATAATACGAATTTTGTAATTACAGTTTTATTATTATAATTATTATTATTATTTAATTTGATTAAGCTTAATATTTGAAAATTAGTACTTATTATTAGGTGAAAAGTGTATTTATCATACAAATAAACATACCTGTATACATGTACCATAAAAATTCATCTCACTAAAAGAGAGAGAGAGAGAGAAATTATTACTTTCAATAATATTTAATGTTATTTAATTTACACATAAAAGCTTGAAAACTTATAAATTACATAAAAAATTAAACACTTTTGCAGGGTTTCTCAGTGTTCGCAAATGTCCGCGTGTCTGTGAAAAACTTGTGTATGACCACTAGTTAGGTTCCAATGAAAATTTGTGTCTGTGAGATTCATGCACCTCGAATCACGCAAGTTCGAGGTATTACTGTATATCTGTTGATATGCTTTTTATTGCACCCTTACCCGCTTTCAGGGTCTTTTCCCCGTGGTGGCATTTAAACATTTTCTCCATGTTTTTTAGTTCAGCAATAAATTCCCTGCTTGGTTTCGTCAGACACCACCCTCCTCTGCTTATTGCTCCAATCCAAGAGGTATCATCCTCATACACTTTCGACCCTAAGTTCGGGTATTGTGTAAATTTCTTTGCAATGAAACCACCTAAATATTCTAATCCTTCTTCTTCTATTGCAGTTTCTAAGTCCAAGGTGTCCTTGGAATTTCCTGAAATGTTCTTATCCTCATTACCTTCATCAAAATCAGTCAGGCAAACAAAACAACATTGCAGAAAGGGCTAGTTCATTTTGCAGCCACTGTTCATCAGAAGTTGATGATTTCTGCTCATTCAAGCAAGAAAAGGAAGCTGCTGACATGTCTCCGTTACCACTTTCTTCTGTGTTGTGCTTCGAACCCATGAGAGAAGTCTCTGCCCATTAAGTGACATCTTACTCTGTGCTTTATTGCTACAGGTGATGGATGCTGGTAACATGCTCCCATCTGTCGAAGGCAACCGAAGAAGTGTTCCAATCCATCATAGTTTAATCTATACGTCAAGGTGTATGATATACCAAACTTTTCTGCCATCATTTTGTATAGTTTAGGTAATGATATTGAGGATGATTCCGTTTTGAAACGGGTAAGCCCCTTTGCTACCAGTCACTGTCAAATGTTTTGCAGTGTTAACCATTTTATCTGGCACTGCATTTTGTTCCTCTAAATTTCACCCATAAGTATTGCGTGGCCACTTTTTGTCAGTTGGCACTCGAGAATTGAAGATCAAACCGTCTGTCTACTAGTGAGATGAGCTGCATAGTTTTCTCCCAGTGTTTCTCCGAAAGCGGTCCTTGTTTACCAAAATATTGCAGGGATTTAGCAGTCGTTTCTGAGGGAAGTTGAACAGCTAATTTTACACTCATTCTTTGGACTCCTCGAACATTCACATGTTTTTCTGAAAGCTTATGAGTTGTCCGCAGATCACTGACACTTCTCTCCAAAAGTTCTCTCACAGGACCACTGTTTATATACACGTTTTCATCTAATGTGAAACCATGATCTAAAATATTATTCCGAATGAGTTTTACAAGATGCGGAGCATCAGCAAAAACAAAAATTTCACGTTCACTGTCTGCTGGGTTTTTAAATTTTTTCATTGCATGAACAACTAAGGTTTTCCAAAGCCTCATATTCGTAGGGCTCATGTCATTAACCATGGCAACTATGGGGTAACCAGCTGATTCTACTTTCAATATCAAACTGTAAAGAAGCACTTCGTCATGTCACAGGCAAAGTCATAGAATAAGTTGTTTCCATGATGCCAGCACACCACGCACCATTACATATTGCACCTTATTTTTGGATTGTATAAAACATCGCTTCCTTTGTCATAAGTCCACTCCTTTGCAACTGAACACTCATCAAACGAAATGATGCACAAGCGGTCACTGACAGTCATGGACTCTGCTTTATGTCTCATCAGATTGTCCACTGGCTCCATAATGCCTGGCTCTACAGACAATTTAGGTGTCCAGCGATTCAACGTGGAAATGAAAGGAAAAGGAAAGTTATGCTTTTCTCTCAAATACTTGTGAGCTTTTGGGCTTAAACTTCGCAGAGTCAAAGCACAACTTATGTCATCACCAGTCCAAGATTTAACAGGTTTTCCTTTAAAACAGAATCTACTTGAGAAGGCGAAAAACTGATAGATTCATTTTTGCAGTGGCTGTCGCTGTGACATAGGCTGATTCAATTGTATCAAGCATAATTTTCTTTCGCATTTTCCACTTCACCTCTTCATTTTCCCAAATTAACTTTTCCTTTTCCCATGTTGCTTTTTCACTTTCCCACATCATTTTTTCACTTTGCCAAAGTGCCCCTTCACTTTTCCACCAGTGGAAAATTTTCTTCATTTTTTATTCTTTCCTTCAAATTTTCTATCCTTGTTTAGTTCACTAACAGCTGAAATTTTCCCTCCTCCTCCCGTACTACATCCGATGTTTCCAGAATTTCCTCATGTCGCTTGTGTCCTCTCTTATAGCTCGCACTTTCCGTTGGCTACTTGAGCGCTCATCTGTAAATCAGAAGAGTGAAGATGTTAGGAACTGGACGATAAATAAATCACCCAAATAATCAGAAAATGGTAAATTCAGCAGCAAGAATTATAAAATCTTACTTTGAAACCATTTTTAAACTGCACAGACACACACACACACACTATGTACATGTGTGGATGTATGTATGTATGTATGTCTGCGTGATTGTTAAATGTCATCTTACCTTGTGTTGTAGGTAAAAGAAGAGTGGGAAATGCTCCATGCTTGGTTCTTTTTTGGTTATTTGGCACCAGTAATTGGAGTAATTCATACTTCAGATTCCTTTAATATGCGTCATCTTCGAAATGTAGACTACAGATGACTGCTTGGTTCATGCAAACTGGGTCCTTCCTTTGGCAGAGGTGAATCCATTTTTTCCTTAATTCTTCATTTTGGGGAAATCTATGAAATATAAGGTTGCCTTTCTTTGAATAGCTTGAGTTGCAGCCATACACAGCACAATAATTAGACATTTCCCTTGAAGAACTGAGGCAACAAAAAATAACGTAGGTATCAGCTTCATTGTGCCCTTCCAAGGTCTGTCTGTGAGATGCTGATTTTATCACGTCACATGATAAAAACGTCCCTCACCAAATTCCGCCAAAGAAGAAGCAACATTCCGCTAAAATTTCCCAAATTCCGCTATATCTATTTTTTATACAAAATTAGAAAAATATTGTCTCGCCTTTAAAGCTAGAGGAGGAAGAGAACATCATGATCGTCTGTTGGTCTGACCTTGAATAAACTTGCACTGTGCCAATCTTGTTCGTGATATATCTATTGCCAGTATATCTATTGCTAGCTGACAAAGTTCAGCAAGTGGATTGTTGTCAGCAGCATCCTTGTAAGAGTATACTTCACTCCAAAACTTAACTGTAGAATTATTATTTTCCCATTTCTGGCAACATTAATTTTGCCACTGAGTGTCAATGGCATCTACAGTAGTTTTTTTGTAGAGTAACCCATTAATGCAGCTATATCAAGTACCGAGGGTTTCACTTGACGGAGACACTCAGACACTGAAAATTTTGCCGTGCTTTTCAAGACAAACATTTTCAGGTAGCCGCTGTAATTCACTAAAATATTATCAGCACAAATGACAAACATCATTCGTGTATACAGTTTTCAGTTTCAGGGTGTAACTACAGTCCCATAGAATGTTTTCAAAATCATGACCATGATATACCCTTTGTCAACACAGGAGGATATGTCATCAGTCATTAAGTCAACACGTGCTGTAGGAAGAAGCACTTTAAGACCAACTGACTCAATCAGTCTTGTAAGATCACCTAGTAATTTAGTTGGGTGTATTATCACCTTGGAAAACTTTGAGTACTTTTGCATTTCTAGGAGAATAGGCCAAAGAATAATAAATAAAGCTTATTAACTGGGTCTGAGTACATACTGAATAGCAGTTCTGCAGTACTGTATAGCAATTTTCCTTTTTCCTCACCATTTCAAAATGCACTTTAAGAGTTTCCCACTGGGTCAGGATTTGAGTAACCGCTGGTTCAACCGATAAGCAACGAGTATCACATACTCTAATCATTTGCAGAGGTAGTTTTCCATCATGCATTGTCTCATACATCTTTTGATAAGAGAGCTGATGTTTCGATGAGTGACTAAACTAATTGTGTCTCCCTAATCATAAAATCTATGTTCATAGGATGTTCCTAGGCAGAGTTTCTTCACTGGCATGGGACAAGACTAACTAGCGAATGGCAGGTACAGCGAACCATTATCAAATTAGGGAGAGTAAGGTCCTTTCTTAAAAGTTCACACATGCCCTTCTTAACGCTGGTATTAACACTGGCATTGTCAACGCCACCCCAATTAAATTTTTTAGGGTTAAATTTCTCATCATTAAGTAATTGAACAATAGCACTGGTAATAGCTTCTGCTGTCCCTGATTCAATTTCCATGAGTCCCATATGATGTAACTATTTTTGACTTAGAACGGCTACAGTAACATATTATTACCCCAACAGCTTGTTAATGGAAATGTCAGTTGACTCGTCAATCAAGATGCTGTATTTGGCATCACCAACATCTTCACGCAGTGTATCTACAAAGTGGGGTGCCAAAACATTAACTATTACCTCTCTGCACTTTGTTCGGTGTAGTTTCAGATCAGAAGCAACTTTGCTGTCAGTGAAGGCACTCTTACAGGTTTCAGCTGTATGGTCAATGCTGACCAATGAACTATGTGCAGCAATATTAAGCGAAATTTTGCCTTCTGCAATACTAGTGGCATCATTTACTTTGGGTTTAAATTTGATTCTGGCTTGATGAGGGTTTCCTGCAATGCTTGATGACTGTCGATGGCGTCCACTAGTCACATGCTTGCATAAATCACAAAGCTTAGCATTTAGTGTGCTTTTACAATAATTGCAGTAAGCTTTAGTTTTGTCACTTTGAACTGGCTTCAACCATCCTTTAAATTCGTCCATAGATTGCCATGATGCACGGAGGTACTGTGTATATTGCTTAGGCATTGTGAAACAAGTTATATTCCGGTAATCTAAACAGTATAGTTCAATCAAGTAGATTGAATCAAATGCACTGCACGTTCACATTCCGGGACTATATGCCAGCACACTGAGCACAGTTACCAACTTGCCGAATGCCGATGTCAAGATCTCCCTTGTTTTTAAAGGCTGCCCTAATGTAAATTTCCAATGAAAACAAACTCTTGGCTGTAAAGTTTATATATATTTTTCCAATTCCGTGAATGCATTATAAATATGGGAAAATAATGAAATTGCTGGCACTACTGGTCTTGTAGTTCGACAGCCGATTTCATTAAAACAAGTTCACACGTGTCGTGTGTGGCAGACCTTTGAATGTCTTCGAGACAAACCCTGCAGCTATAATTATAAGATTATTGGGGTTGTTTTTCATTTCTAGGTACATTAATCCCCTTTCTATTCTGCCGTGCCCTGATTCACGTGGTCAGATCAGTGCACGATTGTTCTTGTTGTGAGACAATGGAGAAAGTAGCATGTGACATCACAAAAACAGCCTTCGCAGAGCGCGGTCAGGTTTGGAAAGAAGATGGGTTGACCTTGTATCTCTATAGACCTTGCTTGCAGCAACCTTTATCTTTTGGTAACCTCTCAGAAATTTTAATGGTAATGTAGTTACAGTAGTAATAACATTTAGGATAACAAAATATTCATTTTTCATAAAAAATTCATTATCATTTTGGTGGTAAATAACACGATTTAGATTACTTACAACCTTTATTTTTCAATAAAATGATTAACATTGTAATACTTACCTGAACACCTGAATTAGCCCCTGGTCACCTACCAGCCCGAACTACACCCCATAGCTTTAACCCACTAAGTGAGTAATTAACTGTCAGCGTTACCAACGCTTACAGGAAAATCTTGTAAAATGAGTTACCTGAAGTACCATTGGCAACACTGCTGCAAGTCCCGCCAAGTGAGGCCGAGATCCCCAATTGCGTTATCCACTGTTCAAAGTGAAGTGGGGAGGAGGGTGGGAATCATTCAGGTGTTCAGGTAAAGTATTACAATATTAGTTTTATTATGAAAACTTCATATTGCAATACACTCCTGAACACCTGAATTAGCCCGATTAACAAAATTTAGTGGAGGTGGGATCAGTCTAATTCAGCCCGACCTGCCAACAGGAAAGCAGGTAACTCATTATTTGCCTACTCTGTATAAAATGAATGTATCCTCACCTGGTTATCCCACTCGGCAGGTGAGAATGTCTGTAGAGTACCCCGACGTCAGTCTCACGTCTACTGTAGGTACTGTGAGTCGAGCTACCTCGTGGTATTCAAACCTCCTCATGGATAGAGTAGCAAAATGAAAACCAACCTACCATGTGGCTAATCACAGCCTCCCATGATTAGTGGAGAATGACGAACCTCCATGTGGCTAATCAAAGCACTCTCATGTATGGAGGGTCTGAGACGAGCTACCTCTCTTGGTATTCAAACCACCTCATGGATAGAGTGTAGCAAAATAAAAAAACCAACCTACCATGTGGCTAATCAAAGCACTCTCATGTATGGAGGGGAACGATGAACCTCCCATGTGGCTAATCAAAGCACTCTAATGTATGGAGGGGTACGAAGAACCTCCCATGTGGCTGTTGTAGCCTCTCATGTATGGAGGAGAAGTTGAGTGTGCAGGATCTTCGAGTTCTTCGCTGCCCGTTGCCGCCGATGTCTGCGCCAAGAGATTGAAGAAACCAAACCTGTCCACTGGGTCTGCCTAACTTCACAGTACTAACATCAAACCTAATACTCTCACCATGAACCCCGACTAACAGAGAATCCAAAATTCCAAATTTCCTCAGACTACATTCATTACCTAGAGTTCCTCCACCCTTAACATTGCTACGTAATTATAAGATGAGTTGGTCGTCACAAAGGGACCAAGTGAGTAACTCTTCTTCGAAGAAAACAATGTCTTTGAGGTAGAAAAGTCGTGAAAACCGACACCCACTTCCAAGTGGCCGCCTCTAACACTCTAAGAACCTCCGCACTAAGAGAGTACACCCTTAGCTAAATGAACGCACCCACGATAGAAGGGTTAGCGGCTACACGCGGACTAAGAGACTAACTTTCATGTAAAAAGAATGATGCACCTCCCAAGTGGCTATTCAGAGCCTACCCATTAAGGAGGGAATGAGGCAGTGTGACGAGCTGATGACCCTCCGCCCTGCAGGTTGCGGCAAAGGCCAACGAGCGCAGAAGTATCCCAGCGCCGATGAAAGAACCTAGGCTAGCCTACGAGAGCACTTCTCTGGACTCTCATAGGGAAACTATCAAAGTCTAGGATACTTAAGACGTACTAAACTTAAGTTCATGTGATTATACTATCACTGTTGCTTAAGATTCTAAAGCCTAGAAGGAATTCTCCTATCTGGTTAACCTAATAACCACCGCACTACGTGAATACTACCCTAGCTAAATGAGCGTACCCTAGATAATAGACTTCGCCATTAAACATGGACTAAGTGAATAGCCTTCCGAGTCTTCGCACTAAGAGAATACCAACTCAGCTAACTGAACGCACCCTAGATAGGAGAATTCGCCCCTATACGCGGGGTGGGGCAAATTTAACGTCTCTTAAGTAAAGGAAGAAAACACGGACGGACTCGTAAGTAAACACCAGAATAGAAGACTCTGAACCATTCCTTGGAATGGAAGATGAAGTGGACATACTCCGAATACTGTGTGGTAATGAACCAAAAATGGTTAAATGCTAAATATACTGTCACGTCAATTAAATTGTGTCCACGGGCATAAACCTCGCACCACATGAGAATCGTGAAGTGTGCCCGTAACTGTGTTTGTGTAGTGAGCGCTTATGAACCAGGAACCCTTTCTCTGAAAGTAACTAATCACATTCTTGACAGCGGACGGGAAGGATTCCGCGGTGAGACAAGAAGTGTACACAGAAGCGGACGGAGTTACTCAACCTTTGATAAATATTCGCATCGGACATAAAGACATCCCTGCTGATGCCGGAACCGAACACTTGCAGATAAACAACCTTAAACGAACGAAGCAGAGTTTTAGCCTCCGCCACGACTTCCAGAAGAAGAGAAATACCTATTTCCTGCTTAGGAAACCAGCCTAGGAAACTTCCCGAAGCTCGCCCACTTTTTTTTTTTTTTTTATCTGCAGCTAAAGCCGAAAGAAAGAAAAACACCTAACCAGTTATCTTAACATTAGAACTTCTGACAGTCTCACGAGGGAGCCCGAAGGAACGTAATAAATCAAAGATCTTACTACTAGAAATTTTCGGGAAGATGGAAAATGTACCACTAAGTGCTGAGCGGTAGCCAGCAATAGCTGAAAAATGGAAGAATCTTGACTTTCCAAAGGAATAAGAGAAACCCAGCCGCTGAAGCTCTAATATACAGGGTTGAAGCAAGAAAGCCTTGCTCTGCTGAGTTAAAAGCCAAGAAAACAGGATGGGCAACAAAGACCCCGAAGAGCCCTCCGAAGAGCGGGCCGAAAAGAAGATTGAGAAGGGCAATGGAAGAAGGCTTAGAAGAAAATGGGGAAAAACGGGAAAATTCCGTAGCGGCCGAAGAGGCCATGGATTTCAAAGAAAATAGACTGGTTCTGTTCCCCCCCACCCCTGATAATCTTGATAAACATTATCAAATCAGAAAATTCTTTAAGACATGATCATGAATACTGGAAAAACTCGATCGCCAGAATTACCACCGTTGCAAGACGAAAGAAATTGTAAACCTGCAAAGGAAAAGGAACCTTCGAAGGAGGAGTATTCAAGGAAAACAAAAATTCATAACCAGATACATCAGAAACCAAATCTGAACGACCCTCCACGGATCTGGAAACCATTGTTGCACAGAGCACAAAGCATGAAACCTAAATCCAAAGAAGACCACATTCAACTACTTCTCCTGAATACTTCCTAAATTAGAATTCCTACCCTTCTGAGTGATTCCTAATTCTAAATCCACCTTAGTACTTACGCTTTTAGAGGGAAGGGGAAAACTGCTGCCAACACTGCCTGCTCCGCGCCGGGGAGACCGGCAGATCCTACCTTCGAGGTTTGCGGTTCTCCATGACCCCCGGCACCCGTTAGGGCTGGTTCTGGAACAGGCAGGGGGGCTGGAAAAGAAAGATTAGTATCTACAACACTATTACTACTATCCTTATCTCTGGTTTCCGTTAATTGAGTCATAAAGCTAGAAAATTAGACTAGACATACTCAGGTAGTAACTTGCCCTCTAACTTTTTGAATAATTCTTCCATCTGATCTACCAACCAAGGCTCGCCGCCTATCTGACTGATACAGCACTGTATCTTCTTACATAAAACACAAACAGAATGTCGATCGTGTTTGAAGGTACTTTTATATGTTTCCTGGTGCAGGTGGATCTTAGCACCAGGTGGATCTTATGACTCCACAATTATTACTTTACTCGAAAATGGCCTTGTAAGATACCCAGGACATATAAAACACAAACAAAAAAAAGGAGTACACGGAGCAGAGGGCTCCTTCACTAGGGGAAGTGTGTGAAACACGTGGATATAAAAATAGTTATATTTGATAGCACACAAGGTCAAAGGGAAAATTAACTGAAAACACGGTAAATTACTGCCGTAGAAGTCCTCCCGAAGGTGGGGGAGCTTGGGAATGCCAGGAACACGGACCAAGGATAATTCTGCTACAGGCGTCTTCCTGAAACGATATTAGGACCCCGTTACACATCTAATGCTGGAATTTGGGGATTGAATTACTCGGGGGTGCACTGAAGGCGCCAAAGGACTCCCCGAGGCGTTACTTGACTCAGAGGAAAGGAGCTGTGAACACGTGGGCCTGGGTTGAACCAAGGAATATCAGGAACACAAAGTTATAGGCCCAGAAATTAATAAATGCAAAAGGGCTAAGTAATCGTGACTAGCAACTCGTTTTGGTTACATTACCACATTTGCAGGGGTGTAGGGCTGTCGTCGGCTTCCAGCTTCTTCTGCCAGAGGTACACGTGGTTGCGTCGACAAAAGGGCCTCCTCACCAAGGTACTGCTTCAAGTCGTAGATTGGGGCGGAAAAGGGCGCCCGTGGGATGATGGAAAGGCCTCCGTTGAGTATCAGCTTGCGTTAGGAAACTTGCAATCCCCCTTGCAGTCTTCTAAGGCCACGTGGAATGGAACACGGGGCACAAAGGGCGGCGATGGGCTCCACGTGGCAGCGAGCGGAAAAGGAGGGCAGAGGGCAAGACCGCCGAGACGTGACTCCTCGACTTAAACTAGCGACCGCATGTGAGAAAGGGCTGCCTTGCCCTGACCTTTTATTGCTTCTGGACAGGGGTAGGGGGGGGGCCAATGTCCTGACCCAGGGCACGCTGCTATCTCATAGAAAATGGTATTTGCATCTTTCTGTACCAAAGAAAATGGTGCAAAGCCAGATTACTGTCCCCCAACTATTATATTCCTGAGCCCTTATACCCCGGACTTTCACTGGTTCAAACTAACCCGATCCAGTAGCCACTACTCCTCCCAGATTCAAAGTAGACAGAGGCCTATCTATCAGCCGAGCAAAGCAGGAAGGGGCGCGGTTTCATAGCGTATTTTGGCGCTAATCTTTACAGCTCCCCTGGCAAGATAATATTCACACCTATAAACGGGTGAGAATATTGACAACAGCAAAAATGAGCGAAGAAAACGTTCGACTTTACTCTATCTTCTGCTTTGCTACAACTGTTACTGTACTTTTATTTGCAAAACTCTGCTGCCACACTGATCAATAACAAACTGAAGGTTTACTTTAGGAGCAAAGTGCAAGTTAGAATATACACCAAAAGGATAAACTTATTGGCAAATTAATTATTGCTCAAATACTTCCTAAGTACTGATTCTACCCATTCTTTATTGGATTTACTTTACTGGGGTAATAAGGCGCTCAGACGAAAATAAACAAAGAACACTTCAAAATTACAAAATAACAACAACAAACACAAAACATACAAGGCATTATTTAAAAGGAAGCACATGTAAACCCACTGATTTCTTAATGCTAGATTACATGCATTTTATTAGTTGTGCCTTGAAGAGGCGGCATTCGGGACAATACATTGTAGGTTTTAAATAATATCCCCTTTACCAAAATTGTAATAATAGAATTCAATTCTTCTTTTCAATCGACCTCCCACGGTTCATAAGCTCGACGAGCCTAACTAATATTTCCCACGAACGCTAATCTGAAGGGACAAGAACTTGACAGCTGTGAGGCAAAGAGATTATTCGCGGGTTTTAATTTGCCAACTTAAACGACGCTAAATTTTTACGTCTGCAGCTTACAACTTGGGTGTAAGCTATAAATAGACTACTCGACATATGAATGGGAGGATAAACAAATGAAGGGGAAAATGGACAAGGTTAACATTCTCCACAGGGATAACTCAACAAAAAAAAAATGTAAATTAAAAAAAAAAAGGAAACTACACAGAACAACAACGAAGGATATTACTTCATACTAAAGGGCGGGCCGCACCGCGGTGATTAAAAGGCAACGTTAAAATTCGTAAGGGCAGGAGTCTTGTGACTCGAGATTCGGTAAAAAAATGAGAAAAGATTAAATGCAAAAGTAAATAATATACGTAGAAAATAAAGGATAATTGTGAGGTATTTATGATTTACTTCTTTATCTAACTTCCTTCGCCAACAGACGACGGTCAGAGCTAACTCTCAGCCCAAGGGCGGGGAAAAGAAACCCAAAGGGCGCGACCCCTTCAGGAAGAGTTGACACGCCTGCCTTGTGCCAAAGGACGGGCGTAGGGCGTGCCACTTCCCACTCTGTCTCTCTTACTGCTTCAAAATAAAATGATTTATGCATTTTAAAAGGGATGATATCCCATATATTAACTGCCGCTTGCGTGGTAAGTAAGGGCAAGTGTGAAGGAAAGATCGATAGAGAAGGATGAGGATAGAAATTCCAAAGGAAAGGAAGAAGATAGCGGAAGGCCTTGACATCCTCTCCTGGATGAAAGGTGCCAAGACGTTCAAAAGATGAAGGGGGGCCCTATGCCATACGACCCTTGAGGCTTTATTCAGCTATGCTGTCAGGGACAGAATATCTGCAATTTTGTTGTCGGTACCTTTGATGTGCCGATTCTCCAGTTATAATCTTGAAGATCGAGGCACCACCGCATTACCTTTGTTCTGAATTCGGAAGGATGTCAGGTACCTCAGGGTTATGGGGCGTATATACGGTGAGCGGGAATCTATGATCGGCATGCTGCGATCAAAGTGTTTCATAGCTAGAATCATACCCAGCTCGACATTCTAACTGTAGCAGGGTTTCAGCGGGTTTTAATTTTCGGGCATAGTAAGGCGGGTGCAGAATCATTTCTCTTGGAACATTACTGCTCCAATTCCTGCGGCATCAACGGCGAGAGAGAACGACGGCCGGAGTCGGGGTGGAGGACGAGCAACCAAATGGCCTTGAGGTGGTCATACGCCCTTCTGCACTCATCCGTGCACTTCCCACAAAAGGTTGGTAATAGGGCGCTGGTGGTTCGGAATGAACCGCCTAAAATATTGTGGCCAATAAAGCGTGTGCATCCTTCTTCGTCCATGTCTTGGATGGCCTGAATATTAGCTGCCTTTGGTGCCAAGCGCCCGTTCCCTACTTGGTGACCCAAGTACGTGATCTCCCCAACCCCGAACTGGCACTTCTTGAGGTTGATTACCAGATTAGCCTTACCTAACGCTGAATATCTTGTCCAGTATGGCTAGGTGTTCCTCCCAAGTGTGGGCGTACTGGCAATGTCGTCAAGGTATACCACAATTGGGGATACCCACTGGATTTTATTCATTAGCCTGGAAACAGCTGATTTATTGGGGCCGAAGGGCATGACCCGGCACTGGTAGTGTCCACTTGGTGTGATAAATGCTGGAGGACGAGACTCCTCCGACAGGGGAACTTGCCAATACCCCTTCTCCTGGTCTATCTTACTCAGATAGGGTGCGCTACGAGACTGTCCAGGCAAGCCTCGATCCGGGGAATGGGATGGGCTCCTGGTTCCGTGCCCTCATTGAGCTTTCTGAAATCCACACACAGTCGACTCCCCACCCTCCTCCTAGGGACTAGAACCACCGGGAAAAGGGCTGTAGTTAATGAGTCCAAGGTCGAGTTGGTGCTTGACTTGGTCCTCGATCCTACGAGCCTTCTCCGGGTTGACCCTGTAATATCCCTGGGCAACTTTTATCCCTCTCTGATGTTGATCGATTGGTGCAGGACGTCCGTGCACCCCAAGGAATCCCTTGAACCTGAGGGTGGTGGCGTAACAGGTTTACCTCCCGGTGGGGAGCTCCAGGCCTGGGGTGATGAGGTCCAGGTGCTGCAGTACCTCGGGAATTTAGAGGTGGGGTACCGAGCCAGGGCGACGGTACCCACCACGGCCCCAACGGCTGGAGTGTCTCCCCATGGGAAGAGTGGCTCTTCTCTCCGAGGGTGGAATGGTTTTAATAAATTTATATGGAGCCATTTGGCCCTCCTCTTTCGCAGGCGACGAGGTAATTAAGGGTACCGCGTTTCTCCAAGATTTTGTGGGGCCCGTGAAATGTGTCTCAAGGGCCGGGTGGCACCCGTCCGGAGGACCAGGACTTGATCCCTGGTTCGAAAGAACAACGGGCTGTGACGTCGAACTTCATCTGGAGGTTCCTTTGAATCTGGGGCAAGTCCTTCGCCCAATTCGCCTGGTCGGGGCTCGCCCAGGCGTCGTAGAGGATGTCGATGGGGGCTCTGGTGGAGTGGGCATATAGGAGCTCGAATGGGCTGTAGCCCGTGGTTTCGGAGGGGGCATGGCGAGCAGCGAACAGTGCATAGGGGAGGTTTTCCTCCCAAGTCCCTCCTCCTTCGTGCTCCAGTTTCCTGAGGGTCGTCGCCAAGGACTGGTGAAACCTTTCGATGATACCCTGACTCTCAGGATGATATGCCGTTGAGGTGAAATGTTTGACCCCGTGGCTGGCCATGCCGTCCCGGAACTCCTTTGAAGTGAAATGCCGCCCCTGGTCCGATTGTATTGTGGCGGGGAACCCGAAACGGCAGAAGAACTGCACCAGGGCTTTGACGGCATTCTTTGAGCTCTCGCTTCGTACCGGGATTGCCTCGGGATATCGGGTGAAGCGGTCAATGACTGTGAGGCAATGCATATTCCCGGACTTGCTCCTGATTCGACCTTGAGGAGTAAAATAATCTACTACGACGTCCCGAAAAGGGACGCCGGCCGAAGGGATATTCCGGAGGGGGGCTTTAGGGACCACCTCGTTTGGATTCCCCGCTACTTGACAGGTCGAGCAGGAGGCTACGAATTTCTTCACATCCTTCCACAGGCCAGGCCAGCAGAACTTGTCCTCGAGAGCGCGGGTGGTTCTTGTTACCCCGAAGTGCCCGCTTATGCCGTCATGGGCGAGACCGAGCACCTCCTGGCGAAGGGCAGGGGGGACCACCACAAGCTTATTCCTGACACTTGCCGGGTCATGAGGATGCCTGGTGATTTTATACAGTATATCTTCTTCCAGTAGGTGCGCCTCTCGGACGAGGTCCTCTATGTCGTTCTCCGTGGTGAAGGCCTCCTGACGGAGGCGCTGGAGGGTGACGTCCTCTTTCTGGGCCTCTATCAACCGTTCCCGGCTTAGGGAAAGGTGGGAGGCAGCGCGTCCGTTCTGGGTTGTTGGGAGTTCCTGTAGCCAGGGGATGGATCCCAAGCTCAGGTCCGGAGGGAGCAGGGGGTCCTTTCAGAGGCCTCGACAGGAGCAGGCAGCTGGGAGGCTCCAGGCACCTTCACGGGCACTGGGTTCCTCCACTGGATCAGGTCCTGACCCAGAAGGAGGGGCTTCCCTGTCGTGGGTCTCCGCGACCCCGAAGAGGTGCTCTCTCCCCTCGGAGTCGCCGTGGTGACTTTTAGGCGGACGGTGGGGAGGTCCTTCCTGTCCCCATTTATCCAGAGAATCGTCATCTTCTCCCCTTCTTGGATGGCGGCCCCAGGGGACTTGGGCTGGACTATCAGACTCACTTCCGACCGGTATCAATAATATTCTCAAGCTGCGTGGGGGCTGGACCCATCCAGAGGTGCTACTCTGATGGATTCAACTCAATCCACCCGGCTCGCTCCAGGCAGGCCACCGTGCCCACCGTCTTGGGCCTGGTAACGTTTCTAGGGCATCCTTTGTAAGAGGCGGAGAAGTGTCCCGATCGTCCGCAATCCCGGCAGGTGGGGGGACGGGTGCCCGGGCGGGGGCCAGCTCCTACCCCGGGGTTTGGTCGAGTCGCGGGCGCGGCTGGAGCCTCCAGCGGCGGGAGTGAGGGCGCGGGGGGCCTATTCCGGCATTGGCTCGGGGCATGCCCTGGCTTCCTGCAATATCCGCACACCAGCGGCTTCGGAGATGGCTCACTCTTGGGCTGAGGGGCTCCCGAAATCCAGGAGGGGGGATGAATTTTCCTCTTCAGGGAGCTCTCCTGGGGGTGATGGGTGTCCCAGAGATCCGCTAGTCGGCAGCAATCAGCTAAGGTGGGGGGCTCCTTCTCGGCGATGTGCGTGGCGAGGGCCGGCGGGGTGTAGAGGAGGAAGTGCTCTATTTTTATTTGTTCGATGGCATCGTTGAGGGTCGTGCCCCCACGGACTCGAACCATTTGGCATGGGCACGCTCGGACTGGTAGGCCCAGTCTGCCCAGGTTTGATTGGCCTCCTTCACCAGCCCGCGCCAGCCCTCCTCCAGCGTTCAGGGTTATCTTGTACGCTTGGCAATAGTCTGGCGTCACCTCCCAATTTTCCTGCTCCTCCGGCAGGAGGGCCCTGTAGGCAATCAGGGCCTTCCTTCCAAGGAACTTGCCCAACACCAGGAGAGTTCGGGGCACTCAGGGGCAGGCCTTTAACACTGTCTCGGCGCTGTCGAGCCACACTCGGCTCGCTCCGCTTCCACTTTGGCATGCAGGCGATAGCCTGGCTGAAGGCACTCATTCCCTGGGGGCAGGTGGAGGCGAAGGGCCACTCTGTTGCAGCATTGCAAGTTCATGGGCACTGCTGCTTGTCCCTTTCTTCTCTCTGCTGCTTCTCGTTTCTCTGGGCCAGTCTTTCTGCTTCTCATTCCTGTCTCTCTGCTTCTACTCGTCTCTCCTGGGCCTGTCTCTCTGCTGCTTCTCGTTTCTCCTGGGCCAGTCTTTCTGCATCCCGTTCCTGTCTCTGCTTCTACTCGTCTCTCCTGAGCCTGTCTCTCTGCCTCCCGTTCCTGTCTCTCTGCTTCTTCCCGTCTCTCCTGAGCCAGTCTCTCTGCCTCCCGTTCCTGTCTCTCTGCTTCTACTTGTCTCTCCTGAGCCAGTCTCTGCCTCCCGTTCCTGTCTCTCTGCTTCTACTTGTCTCTCCTGAGCCTGTCTTTCTGCCTGTATGGCGTCCATCCTCTCCTGTCCCCAGTCTCTTAGTTCTCCCCAGAAAGGCCGAGTTCCTTCCTGAGGACATGAAGAACTTGAAATCCTCGTTCTGCTGAGACCGTGTCGACATTTTGCAGGCGGAGAGGATGCTGATAACACACAGAATTAATTTCCCAGAACTGTTGAATCGTGGACCCTTTTCCAAAGGACGTATGAATGGTCTCCCGATTTACCACGACGAAGCGGGCTGATTGGGGACGATGGATTAGCAATGATTGGTCTCCCGATTTACCGACGAAGCGGGCTGATTGGGGACGAGGATTAGCAATGATTGGTCTCCTGATTTACCGACGAAGCGGGCTGATTGGGGACGATGAATTTAGCAATGATTGGTCTCCTGATTTACCGACGAAGCGGGCTGTTTGGGGATGATGAATTTAGCAATGATTGGTCTCCGATTTACTGCCAAAACGGGCTGATTGGGGACAATAAATTAGCAATGATTGGTCTCGATTTACCGACGAAGCGGGCTGATTGGGGACGATAAATTAGCAATGACTGGTCTCCCAAGGTAACGACAAACGGGCTTACTTGGGGACTAGATTGGGATATATATTTAGGTCTCCCGAATTACCGACGAAATGGGCTCATTTGGGGACTGAATGGAAAATGAATTGGTCTCGCCAAGGGACCGATGACACGGGTTTATTGGGGACAAGAATAGAATATATAGGCGCCCGGGAATTTCTGCACAGACGACGTCTGATCAGCGAGGGCGCTAGTTTTACTGACTTATGGGAGAAGTGTTATTCTCAAGGGCAATTAGGTGGGGGGGCCATCCCACAATCACAACAGATAGGCAACACACGCAGCCGTAGTAACAGCACAAAACAAACACACAAAAAAAAAGCAGAACAATACAGAACATATTATGTCAGACACCCAATAATGCAAAACAATTTGGTAGAGCGAGCCGAGGGAGAGCGAAAGAAAATCTCACAAACAAATTTTTACACATTCCTAACTGGGCCACGGAATGGAAAGTCAAGGTCATTTCTCCTGCCGGTGTGTTTATCTTTTAGGCCGTCTGCGCCAAATGAATGAACGATGTAAACACCCGGGGACTTCCCCGAACTGAGAGACAACGGTTGTTTACCCTTTTCGTCCTGGGCGTATAATATACGCCGCTCCTATTTCTAAAACGAGAGAGAGAGGAAAACGAGTCAGCAATGCTAATCTGACTTTCGAACACGTGGGTTTCCGTCGAGGTCTCGCGCCTATCTAATGATTCGGTTTCGAAATCACTCATTTCTACAGGAGGAATATGCACACTATTCCTTTAATGATTTATCACCTATATAACCTAATTGAATGCAAGCCGCGTGCAAAGGCTTCCAAAGCTAAGTTTCAGCGATTCTCTCTCGTTTTTCCTCAGACATGCGCCCTACTATAAAAAAAAAATTCCTAGGACTAGTCACGTTTTCTAAAAGCGTCCTACGCTAAATAAACACAGTTTGCTTACGCAGAATTTCCTTGGCCTGTTGCGCTGGCTTTTCAAAGGTTTGTAATCTGTCTCGTATCCAGCTTAGCTGAGCTAATTGCTGATTTCACAAATTGCAACACAAACAACAAAGGGGAAGAGGGGGATGCAATCATTACGAGAATCACTGCTCAGGTCGCCATTTTTATGTGTTTCCTGGTGCAGGTGGATCTTATGACTCCACAATTATTACTTTACTCGAAAATGGCCTTGTAAGATACCCAGGACATATAAAACACAAACAAAAAAAGGAGTACACGGAGCGGAGGGCTCCTTCACTAGGGAAGTGCGTGAAACACATGGATATAAAAATAGTTATATTTGATAGCACACAAGGTCAAAGGGAAAATTAACTGAAAACACGGTAAATTACTGCCGTAGAAGTCCTCTCGAAGGGGGAGCTTGGGAATGCCAGGAACATGGACCAAGGATAATTCTGCTACAGGCGTCTTCCTGAAACGATATTAGGACCCCTGTTACACATCTAATGCTGGAATTTGGGGATTGAATTACTCGGGGGTGCACTGAAGGCGCCAAAGGACTCCCCGAGGCGTTACTTGTGACTCAGAGGAAAGGAGCTGTGAACACGTGGGCCTGGCTTGAACCAAGAAATATCAGGGAACACAAAGTTATAGGCCCAGAAATTAATAAATGCAAAAGGGCTAAATAATCGTGACTAGCAACTCGTTTTGGGTACATTACCACATTTGTAGAGGCGTAGGGCTGTCGTCGGCTTCCAGCTTCGTCTTCTGCCAGAGGTACACGTGGTTGCGTCGACAAAAGGGCCTCCCTCACCAAGGTACTGCTTCAAGTCGTAGATTGGGGCGGAAAAGGGTGCCCGTGGGATGATGGAAAGGCCTCCGTTGAGTATCAGCTCGCGTTAGGAGACTTGCAATCCCCCTTGCAGTCTTCTAAGGCCACGTGGAATGGAACACGGGACACAAAGGGCGGCGATGGGCTCCACGTGGCAGCGAGCGGAAAAGGAGGGCAGAGGGCAAGACCGCCGAGACGTGACTCCTCGGCTTAAACTAGCGACCGCATGTGAGAAAGGGCTGCCTTTGCCCTGACCTTTTATTGCTTCTGGACAGGGGTAGGGGGGGAGCCAATGTCCTGACCCAGGGCACGCTGCTATCTCATAGAAAATGGTATTTGCATCTTTCTGTACCAAAGAAAACAGTGCAAAGCCAGATTACTGTCCCCCAACTATTATATTCCTGAGCCCTTATACCCCGGACTTTCACTGGTTCAAACTAACCCGATCCAGTAGCCACTACTCCTCCCAGGTTCAAAGTAGACAGAGGCCTATCTATCGGCCGAGCAAAGCAGGAAGGGGCACGGTTTCATAGCGTATTTTGGCGCTAATCTTTACAGTACTCATCTTACGCTTGCAGGACATGTAGGGCCGATGAGCGTCAGCATCCCCAGCAGAAGAAGGCTCTGTCGTCGAAGCTGTAAACAAAGTGGAAGCATCAGCGTTAGCAGACGGTGACGTCTTTTTGTTTGACTTATCCAAACGAGTCCAAAGTCAAAAGCGGGAGTGAAGTTCCAAATCCTATCAATAAAGTATCCATCCAGGAGAAAATGCGTTGAAAACAGTCCAAATTGTGATCTGATGTCCAAATTCTTAAATGGGGTCAGGCTAAATGACCAAAGTTCGCCTGATGTGGGACACACCCACACTGCATGGCGAACAAAAAGCAATTGGGGATCTCGGCCTCACTCGGCAGGGACTTGCAGCAGTGTTACCAATGGTACTTCAGGTAACTCATTTGACAAGATTTTCCTGTAAGCGTTGGTAACACTGACAGTGTTACAGTTAATTACCCACTTAGTGGGTAAAAGCTATGGGGATGTAGTTTGGGCTGTTAGGTGACCAGGGGCTAATTCAGGTGTTCAGGGAGTATATTGCAATACTCATTTTACAGTAGTTGCATTTAAAACTTAGGACACTGTAAAACTTTATTTCCTATCAAGATTATCAATATTAATAAAACATCAAACCTGCCACATGTACGTATACATCTAAAGTCCATCAAATTCCTCAGAGTCATCACTTTCAAAAATTTTTCATACACATCATAAGATTCATCACATATTCCATCATCGTAGGGATTACAGCCAGTTCTAGTGAGACAACTTTGTCGAAGATCAGTTTCAGTATCTACCATGGCATTAGAGACCCTGCATTTTTACATAATTTTTACTGTAACTTTCTGCCATGCTTTTATAACAAAATCGCAGAGAACATCAAGTGAGGCAGCACGCACAGCTCCACCTTTTGTAGAAGATTTTTCTCCATTCATCATCCAGTCATTCCATTGCTCTCACTTTATCTTTAGATGACTTGTTTAAACTGACGTCAACTGGCTGCTGTATAGATGTCAAACCATCAGAAATAACTGCAGCATCAGTATTGGCTCGTGAAAACCGGGTTTTAGTATTTGCCGTTACATGGCTATGAAACATATCCCAAACCCATAAACTGCGTTTGTTTTGTATGCCACCTGGCCGTCTGTTCCAAATATTCTTAATCCACAATTTCACGCCACTCTCGTCCATCCACCCTTTCTCGTGAAAATGACCAAAAACAGCAGGAGGAAGCTTTAGTTTAGATTTTTTTACGTTTAGAAATAACCATAGGTTTCAATTTTGTATCAACACCCATGCTGGATAATAGCCTACCAATGTAAACCACTTCTCCTCATGTCCTGTACTTTTAACGTGTACTATTTTTACTCCTTTTAAATTACCGTTTTGTTACCCCACATGTCAAAGTTTAATGGAGTTTCATCCAAATTTCCAATATGTAACGATGGAAACTGATGCCTTTTCCTTAGCTGAGCGACGAGCTGGTAAAAAGTGGTTACTTTGTGATCTAGATCTCGCGGGAGTTTTTGGGGCGGTTTTTGTTTTCTCTTGTTTAGTTTAGATTTCTTTTTTGTTTATAAAATAAGACCAGCCTACTGTTGCTTTGAAATCTTGACTTCCTTCTTCGTTTGACATTGCCCATTTTAGGGCATATGGCCACGGCCACCTATAGAGGAGGCCCTCTCTCTGAATTATGACGTAGGCAGGATGGGTCTATGGTATGGCCCAGGACCCACTTAGAGGAGGTCGGCCAGACGATGGTCACTTTTTTTTTTTCTTTCTTTCTATCCCAGTTACCTGCGCCACACGGATCAGTCTCAGCGATTCTGACCAAGACTATACTATTCTTTATTTTCTTTAACTTTTTAGATGAATTTTTTTTTTTTTTAATTTTTGTTCTACTTTATTAAATATAATATTAGGATAAAAGTTTTCTATCAGCGTATCCAAACCATATCTGAACATTGGGTAATGAAGAATGAGGAGAATGTTGGTCTTCACTGGATTTATCGTGGACTTTTCTAATCAATTGAAGATGTATTTGACTTAATTTTCTGTTTTAGACCAAGGGACTTCATAGTGATGGATACAAATAGAAGATCATAATCGAGTATTGTCTTTATTGATTGAATGTTCCATTTATAGCAATGAACAATCAAAATACAAGAGGCATAAGTAGCCATAAATCATAATACATACAGACATGTGATATATATATATATATATATATATATATATATATATATATATATATATATATATATATATATATATATATATATATATATATATATAATACAAAACATTACAGATATGCTGTAGCCTTATATAGTAGACAATAAATAGAGAACAGAGGTATAAATGCTACATATTAAGCTTCATTTTCTTTCTTTGTCGTCTGTCAGATTTGTTTTTCACCATTTTACTGAGTCTAATGGAGTTGTTAAGGTAGCGTATTCTAAAAAATACAGATATCTTGGCAAAAAATTTATACACCACCTCAGGAGTCTCCATTCCAAGCTCTTTCACTGATTTTCCAAGTTCCTCCTCGAGTGTCTTTAAAACAGTTTTTTCCCTCACGGAGACCTTGCCCATGAATTGCATTAAATACCTCTCTTAGCTTAATTAACTGTTGGAAGAACTCTTTAGACGAAAAATGCAATTTGCCTCTACTTTTGAATTCAATGCAAGATTTGCCTGCTAAAGCATCATCATCATTAGTTTCTTGGGGGGTACTTCATGGAAAATTTTCTGTGTAGCCACCAGTGCACCTCAGTGCTGCTGCTTCTATAACGGTACTGACACTTTTTCCCATGTTGGCATCATCAACTGCCATGTCTTCTTGCACTGAAAACTCGGTCATTTTCATGATCAGGCACCAAATCCTTAAACAAAAGGCTTGTCAAACACACTTCTAATGATAGCTCCCTTTCTTTGGCCTGTTTATTTTTGTCATTTGCCGATATATTTGCCAATATATTCTGGCCGTTACACTTTTCACTAGTGTTAGTCTTTTCACTCATAATGTCAGCATTTTTGCCCAACTGTAGTGTCCTCATTCTATACTTAAACTCTACAGGATTTGGATGGATGGTCATATGGACCATTCATCTGCCTTATGCAGCCAAAGAAATGTTCCAGGCAGTCCTGATTTAGTCTTTGAGTTAGAATATAGCTAATGCCGAAATTGTTTCTCAGCATATTGAAAAGTCCAATCACTGACTGTGACGAAAGTATCACCCCTTTCTGGAATCTATATACACAGCGAGTTTTCAGAGGTTTTACTCTCATTTTACTCATGCAATCTATCACTTTATTAAGAACACTTGTTTGTTGCGCTTTGTGTATTCCAAATCCACTGCGCATTTGCAAGTCCCCAAACATAATATGATTTGAGTTCATGACATCAAACCAGTCATTTACGAGTGATATGAAGTTTGCTGTTGCTTTCCAGTTTTCTGATTGCAATAGACCTTTTTCACCAAGATACTTAAGAGCATCAGTACATGATTTTGATAGTAACTCCACAGCATATTTGACTCTTTGTTGTCCACTAACACATAAATGCATTTCATTCACTTAATAGGCTAATCCATATTCTGATTTACTAGCATTAATCATTTCACGAATGCTAGAGTCAGAAATGTACTTCCCATTTTCTAAATAATAACCAGAATCAAGTAAGTTATTCCTTATAAGTTTTTCTTAGGTGTGGAAACATCAGCAAAGACGAAAATTTGTCTGTCAGCAGCAGGGCTCTTAAAAGAAATCTTATAATTAAGGGGATCAGTACCCAGCTCATTCCACATCCTTATGTTTAAAGATCCCATATCACTGACCACTGCAACAACCATGACACCTATTGCCTCCACATTCATTATTACAGATAACAAAATCTTTTGTCATGAGGTCCATAGAGGACATCACTTCCCCCATCTATCTCTACAATAT
>NC_089770.1:32671928-32691928 GCF_040412425.1 Macrobrachium rosenbergii | reverse complement strand
TTCCTCGTGATTACAAACTCGATTAACCCTTAAGGGACGGATTGAGCCTCAGTGTGAAGTAAAACAGGTTTGGGGAGGTGGACGGATTGAGCTTCAGTGTGAAGCAGAATTACATACCACTGTTATGGTGGTAATGATTCGAAACAAAGGTGCCAATACTTCTATATGCTCTAAATTCACTAATGGCAACTTTTATACAGACATGAGAGTTAGGCCAGTATCAGTAATGCTTGTGACTTCAAGAGGGAAAGTACTGCATCTCTCTCACATGAGTCTTCTTGTAAATTTGCTTGTAAATATACGAAGGGGTTGCTGTTGTTTTTTGTTTTTGTCTTTTACGATAGTATGTCAGTTGTAAATGTAATTTTACAAAGAAAATTGCAAGGAAATATTTGAAAAAGCATGTAAAACTAAAAAAAAAAGTTACTGAATCTTCCTTCTCGTAAATTTACGTGAATATTTTACAACAGACGCCAAAAATTTGTTACTGCTTTTATTTATCTGTTTTGATATTGTGTGAGCAGCAGTAATAATTTTACAAAATACAATAAATTTATTTATTAGAAAAAACATATATAAGTTGGTAAAATTTATGATTGTCTTGTAAATGAGGCCCCACAAGTGGTTGTAAATAGTAATTTTCAACTTCTCCTGGAAGATAGGGAAAATTTTTAGAATTTATTTATACAGTGTGAATGTACGTGTCATTCTCTTTCCATTGATGATTTTTTATTTTATTTTGCCGACCTCAAAGTTTCCCCGGTCTGGGGTGCTGCATATTGATAAATCATGCTGTCCCTTAAGGGTTAAGAGCAGTCTTAATGGCTTCATAACCACGACACAATCATGACACGTACCCAGGATTTGCTTTTCTAATCACGACACAGTTTTGCTGTTCTAGCTCTAGTTTACAAACCTCTTTGCTTCTGAGTTCTGGCCTTTTGGTGACGGCATAGCCAAAACACAGGGATGTTTTGAAGTTCTCTCTCTGTTCCTCCTTCTCTAACTATTAATGTCCAACAATGGAAGGTTTCTCTCCTCCTCTCTCTCTTTCGTTATTTTGATTAACACTTAGAATATTCAGAATTCTAGTTATAAGCTACATTATATATATATATATATATATATATATATATATATATATATATATATATATATATATATATATATATATATATATATATATGTATAATAACAAAGAACATAACACAGTACCGTGTTGAATATCTAAAGATAAGGATAAGCGAATATGTAAAGAAAATGCACTAACCATTTGGTAGACAAAGAGATGGCACAGCATCTTTCTTCAATGTTCTCTTGTTCCCATTCACTTCACTATTTATGCCGTCCTCATAATCATCGGCAGCAAAGTAATCTGAACATATGACTGTATGTTTATGGTTTATTACGTGTGCATGATGGCTTGCATTCTTCCTCTGGCTGATTAACTTATTTTTTTTTTTAAATCGAAAATATTTCACTCCAATATCTTTTGTTTTTCTTTTAGTATTTGAACAGCCGAAAACCGAACAGTTATTCGGCATTTTCCTTAAAGTCAATCCTTAATTAGAGCAGGATATCACTGTGTCCTTAACTAGTATGAGGAAGACACTGAAAGTGAATCAGGTCAGCGCCCAGGACACACATGTGGCTCAGGACACAACCCCAGGTCGGGGAGTCATCGATAATCCTCTCTAAGTGGGTCCTGGGCAAAATCAAGCAAACTGGCCAGTTAAATTACTTTTAGAGTAGATTTCGGCATGCTGAACAACTTTTATTCTATGCAGTTTTTCATTTGGAGTCATTGTTAATGAGCTAGGCCTATAGGCACGTCCCTTGGTTAGACACACTTCACTTTGTTTACTTTGTTCGATTTTATGTACAGCCGTCCACAGGGATAATTAACCCTCTCTGGCGGGCCCTTGTATGTTTTCAAAATAAGGTGCTTCTTAAATATATTTTATAATTGTCTTTGTGTTTCCTCTTCACTATTGTAGCTCCTGCAAGATAGGAGTGTCTGTAGTTCTTTTTTTTTTTTTTTTCTAATTTGCCTTCATATTAAATTGCATGGATTATTAGTCAAAGCCATGATCCGTATTATTTTTCACCTTTGAAACATATTCTTTATATACTGTGCACTTATTGCCATCATATGTTTTATGTTTAGTATCACTATGACCTTTCTTTACACAATTTTTACACTTGATGTTGCCAGCACATTCATTTGATTTGTGATTTTAACCACATCTAGGGCAAGCTTGGTCATTCTACAATTTGCTGCGCTGTGACCAAATTCCTGATATTTATAGCATTAATAGGGCATGTAACAGTCGAATACTTTGCAACAGCTATACAGTGTACACAGTTTGCCTCCTCTATCATAGATAGCCTTTCGTATTTTTGGTGTGCATTTGATGATGCAGTGTTTATATTTGTCATCTTTGGCTATCATTTCCTTTACAATTTTCAGGTCGTCATTTTCAGAAATGAGGCTACCTATCATGGATTTTTCTTCAGTGTTATCGACAATGTCATCTTCATCCTTCGGGACATAGACTACTTTTATTTTTGTTTTAAGTTTACCCTTCTCATTTACTGATATATTGCTGATTTCCTGAATCTCCATTTTTGCCTTTACTAAGTTTTTCCTGTCTGGAAATCTTACAAGTAAGTGTCCATCTCTTGTTGTTTTAACCTGTTCAACTGGCGCCGTTATTTTGCTCATAATTTCTCTTTTCATTTGCTGCTGTGCTCTCTTCGTTTGTAGATTTGATCCGAAGCACTGTTTTTGTCTTTAGTGATTCACCATAAGTTTTATCCAGGTTTGTCATGGTCTTTACTTCTTTATCAACATTGTCAATTTTGTTTTGGATTTCATCTGTGTTTATCATTACGTCACTAGTTTTCTGAGCCGAATCCTTAATCAGTTTTGTTAATATCTGTTTTCTTTTATTTCTTCAAGTTCATCTTCAATGAGTTTTTTGTGTGTTCTTTGTTCAGGCCTCTTGCAATTATTACAGATGTACAATATGTTATCACTACGAAGTATGGGTGTGTATCTGGCCTCTATACCCGAGCATTCATAATGAAACCATGTGTCACACATTTCACAGCAAGTTCCTTCATCATCAACTTCTCCAGAGCAATGTCCGGAGGTTGCTGACACACTCTCGATTTGGGTTGACTCATCCTTCTCCAGTATTTCCTTTATAGTTCCATCTTTACGTGCTGCTTCGATAATTATGAGATAATGTTCATATGATAGTTTGATCTTCCCTTTACTTGGTTTAATATCTACAGTACTTATTTTCTCATTTTCCTTCCTCCTCTTCGTATTCCCTTTGAACATCGCGCAAGTCAGGAACTTTCACACAGAGCACTTCACAGACACGTCCTACCTGCACGATCGCCACTTGTAAAACTACCCCTCTAGTTTCTTCACTTCTACATCAGGGAACAACTGCACTGATCGAACAGTCTTCATTTACAACCAAAGACATAGGTGTGTAATTTAGCGGAGCCTCCAAAATCCTACAAATACGTGTATATTTCTCTTATGGTATGATAGTCCAATATGATGTCTCAATAAAATGTAGCTTATCATTAAGGTCACTCAGATGAAAAAAAATTACCTATCTTATAGGCATTTTGAGTCGCAATGCTGTCTGCCATTGCAGCTTGCAAAGCTTTTTCCTCAAGCCTTGCCTTCTTGCATTCTGACGATTACCTTACATTTGAGGTAGATGAAAGGTAAGATGGACAGGTAGGTATTAGAGATGGAACAACATCATAACGGAGTCAGGGTTTTGAAAGTCTTGTAGTAATCTTCTTAACACTTTCATCAAAGTGCGAAACCTCCCATACAACATCTTCAGGACTGAAATGTAACTCGCACACTTGCAATGAAATGAGCTACATTTCAGCAGACGTTCTATATAAACAATTTATATCTTGTTTGAAAACTGAAAGGTATTTTGTATTTATACAAATATAGATAAAAGAGATGAACATGAAACGAACAAGACACACACACCTATATATATATATATATATATATATATATATATATATATATATATATATATATATATATATATATATATATATATATATATATATATATATATTAAATAATTAGGCAGGATATTTTCTTTCAAACATAGAGTTGAATTCCAGTGTCCAATATATATTGATTAACTTCAGCTGATATATTCGCATAACCTGAAATACGAAATATCAGCAAGAAATGAATAAATACAATGGTTATTGGAGTTCTACCCAGCTGTTTTTGGTTGGTGTATATCCTCCTTCTCTCTTAACCACGTGTAGCCACTTCTTTTTAAGTGTTTCATCTCTAGGGAAGGAAAATGCACAAACTTTTGAGTTCTTATCGTAATTCCCTCGACACCGAGGCACACGTCACTTGTTTGGCATTATAAAACAATGCAGATAGGAAAATTAACTCCGCGAGAAAAATTTGCGAAGTGACCTCGTCCGGGGTCAGTGAAATATTGATTCATCTCAGTGGTGGACTGATGGTGATGGTCGCCGTCACCCCGTGTGGGACCGTGCGTGGATCGCCTCACCTTGATAACGTAGGTCATCTTCTTAAGGTCAGTGGCCAGGCCTCCTCTATAGGTGGCCGTGATATGACCTTATTTTATTTCTGGTTACAATGTAGCCATCTTGTCTCTGCTGGACTATCCATTCTGCAACATCATTTTCCAACTTCGGCTAACGATTTCTTCCTCTTCTCATTGCTCATTTGTTTGGGCATTTTTCTTAAATGAACTCGAAAATAATTTGCCTCCCCCCCCCTTAGCATCGTAAATATAAATATCCCTAACCTCCAAAAGTAACTTTACTTCCCCTATGTATATAACTGATACTGGACTGAACTGTTCACACAGGAGCTGCCCTAGAGCAAGAGCCCATGCCACCACAAGGTTGGCTTTAAAACAACAACGATTAGGTTCTTGCTTCACAAGAAACTAATCTCTTGTCCTTTGCATCACTATACTGTGTGAGATATTCCATTATTTAACCCAAGATGTAGAGAACACAGGTCTACCCTTGTGCAGGGAGACATTTGTTGGATAGAGTAGTGGATGCTGTCATGTCTGCCTCTCAGGCTCTGGCTAGGCTTAGCGATTCGTTAATATTGGGGCTCATTTCTACTATTTCGCTATCAAATATTGTGCAGCAGTAAAAATTTACTGACTAAAATTGTCAAGGGAATTTATGTATCAATGGCAACAACAAAAGATACAAATCATTTGCTAATTTGTACTGTCCAAGGAACAGAATGTGTCGGCTAACGAATAAAATTATATAAGCCACAAAAAGGATAAATACTTAATACATGCCTTTAGGATTAATTTTATTACAAAAGGATATTCATGTACGTCCTTTTATACAGATGCACTATATTAATTTAATAGTAAAATTCTATAAACAATGAGAAGGACAAATGAATCATAGGATTTTACAAAACGATAATCCTCTGTCTCTTTCTATACAGAAATACCACTTTATTCGTAAATAAAATCAGTAAATATAGGTAAATGCGACTACAGTACACATACACAATGTGATCTGTCACTTATTTTTAAAACTTTTGGTTTAATTTTGTACAAGTGGTGGTACTTCTACAATGAACAAAATATAAAATTATATTGCTAATGAGAAGCGAAACCGACTTTGCAATGTTCGATGTTAATATTCCTGTAGCCCCTTAGCCTGGTTTTAACGATTTTCTCCATTGTGACTTATAAAGTTTTTCACTCTCAATTTCCTTAGAAAATCCTCAGTTTCATTAATTTATTTTTTTCTGCGTATAGCGGCTATCCAAGAATCGTCACCAGCTGACACTTTTGATGCAAGAGAGTTGTACGTGGAAACTTGTGGGCAATGTGGCCACCAAACTACAGTAACCCCCCTCCTTCTGTAACTTTGTTTCACCAGTTTCCACAACCGGGCCGTTTTCAATATTCCCTTTAGATGATTCACATTCTTCATCTGGTAAACAAAAGAGCTTTGCACAGAGGGATACTTCCTGCTGCAGAGAGTCACCTTCTGTTTCTGGAAATGGAGCTTCATTATCAGGGCAAATTGCCCTGAAAATGAACTCGATGACATATTATCCCCCAGTGCCATTTGTTCTACGTTGTGTTTTGACTCCATCAGCGAAGTGCCATTTCCTAATAGATAGGATCTTACTCGCTTCAGGCTTGCCAGATGCTTTGCGTTCCGTTTGGCACAAGCATTATAAGAATTTGGCAGTTTTTGGCCATAAATATAACCAAAATTGGCAATATTTTTGGCATTTTTTATCAGCATTAAGCTAAGGACAAAAAAAAAAAAAAAACAAATCTTACGTTTCTTCAACAGATTTTAATAAAAAGGCAAATAAATACATGGCATCTTTTTTAATAACACTGAACCAAAGCGGTTTTCTCTATTTTTAAACACCGAAAAAGGAGGAAGGCATTTCTTAGACATACTGTATCAGTTCGATATACAGGCTCTAAAGCTAATTAATATAAATTTATATCAAAATATGAAAAAGTTGGAAAAAGTTAGAGTACCTAGTTAGAAGAAGGAAAAATGAAACAAAATGTTGCCGAATTTCACTGAATGATAACCAACCAAACTATTTCAACAATGATGTTATGACAATTAATATTCAAGGTTTTCACAAACAGCAGCAAGTTCTTCCATTTCATTATCACCTCCCTCATCACTCTCGTTAACGGTATTTTGATCTGGCCTTTCATACATGCTGGCATTAAATCTCTAAGGCATGTCATCTGTTACTTGAAAATTTTACAACATGAATTATTCATCATAGTATGATCTTATCATCAAAATGCTATTAAGAAGATGAAAAGCTGTTTTGTTTCTCAACTTTGATTTGATCAATGAGACCTGTCTCAAAACTTTCTATATAGGCGTTAGAGATTGGTAAACATAAACCATTTAAAACAAAAGTAGCTAACTCTCTAAAACAAAGTTCCCCAACAGAGTTCTTGAAACAATACATAAGACACCAAAATTTTTTCATGTCTTCAAGGTCCACCTGTGAAAATGTCCAGTCAACCAGTCTGATCTTGGTATACTGAGTTTCTAGCTTCTCCAGGTCAGTATTGAGGAAGTCAAATTCTTCTAGATTTAAGAGATGGAATTTTACATAGTTACTTTGAGAAAGTAGCACATCCGGGTGAAAACACTTCAAAAGGGTATAAAAACGAATTTTTCAGGAAGTCGCCTGGTTACCTGATTCACTGCTGTGACCAGAAACTTGACACGTCTACCCTTTATCTCATGGTGCTGTTCCCGTGTTAGGTTTGGCTCCTCTAGCTCCTTGTAGAATTTCGCTACTAAATCCATATCATTAATGGAACGTATATGCCACTCTTCAACAATTACATACTTTTTCAAAAAATCACCCTTACACACACTACTTCTTATTGATAAATAAAACACGTTGAGGTCACTAAACAGTTGGCATTGGTCTGCATTTGTGTGCTGAAATGATGCATTCATCTGCTCGAATTCATTGATAAGTGGATATGTAAAAACTAGGCATATAAATAGTTTGCCCTATCATTTAGCATATCCAAAAGAACTGTGCACGTATAATTTTTTACATAGTTAATTGATCTAAAATATACAGTAAGCTCATGGCATTGTGTGATGACTGAAAAAATAACTTTTCCAGCCACAAGCCATCTAGTTTCCGATGGGCTGATGAATTTGCTAGGATGTAAGTTGGGAATATTGGCATTCATAACATGGAATAGCTTATCATATTCAGTTCGCCTCTCAGAACTAAATTTAAAGCACTTTGAAACTTCACTTAACAGAAAACCAAGGTGAGAGGGAAGTTCTGTAAAAGCAAATTTTGCACACAAACTTAAAGTATGGCAAATGCATTTCACTAAAACACAATGAGGGGAATGTTCTTTAATTTTGGTGAAGACTGAGTTATGAGCACCGCATAAATTAGAAGCGCCATCTGTGCCTAAACCGATTATATTAAGGGGACTGAATGTTGGTCCAAAAATGACCTGATATCTATAGAGTGCAAGAGATGTGGTGGAGGTAACTGGCAAGAGAGTCATCCTCCTTGGAATACCTGACACACAAACACAAATGCTTTGAAACTGATACATCTGTGGCCTCATTAATTGTGAGAGAGAGTGGAGCATTCTGTATATCTTTAATTACATCATCTAACAGACAGGGGTTTACAACGTTCATTAAAATACTTGAACAATCTGTTCTATGAATTTTCATGCTGTGCAATAAGTCACTTGCCAGAAGATTCCTGTATTATCTCTCCAAGGTGGTCAGTTGCCCTAATTGCTGCATGACGCAATTGCAACACTCCACCCAATATCAAATATTTGCATTGTCTTTGAACTAGAACCAAAATACGTAGTGACATTAGGGGTAACTCTTATTTCTTCAGCCAATTTTGTATGCCTTTGAGATTTAGCATGCATTTCAACATTGTACTTCTTATTCTTGACCTGACTCTTTGCATATTGTGCACCACAGGTCCTCTGAATACTAAGAACTTGTTAACCAGTTTGGAATGAAAATGTTAGTGTAAGAAATACTAGATTCACAACGGTAGCTAATTTTCTAACGATATTGAACACACACACATACAGTATATATATATATATATATAATATATATATATATATATATTGTGTGTGCATGTATTCGATTATCAGTATAAAATCATTATATGTAATACCTGTTTACATACATATATATTATGGACAGCTTGTATTTTAGTTCATTGACAATGGTTTCATATATATATATATATATATATATATATATATATATAAATAATATATATATATATATATATATAATATATATATATATATATATATATATATATATATATATATATATTATATATATATATATATATATATATATATATATATATATATATATATATATATATATATATATATATATATATATATATATATATATATATATTATATGGTGTGTGTGCATGTATTCGATTATCGGTGGAAAATTATTATAAATGACGTATATTTACATACACACACAATGGACAGCTTGCATTTGAGTTAGTTCACTTGATCATGGTTTTCAGCTTAGTAAAATGGGTCAACAGAATATGCAAATAGGAAAACAAAAATGAAACTCATTTGCAGATGCAAGTAGCCAAATGCATGAAGTATGAACAATCGTGGCTGCACTCTTATCCTTAAACATAGTTTTATGGAAACAGTTAGCTCAAATCTTGGCTTGAATTCAGAGTAAGAATTTATGGCTAAATAAATGTTACCTTTGTAATTGGATATCCATGCGTGCTTCCCCTAGGATGTGGATGAATGAATTTTCGGCATAATTCGTATACCAGTGAACACGTTGCTTTAGCTAATTCAAAGTTCACAGTCCAGTACTCAACCGGTTGCTAGAATAATGATGTGGAAATGCAGGCCTGGAGACAGAGACAAATGGAGGGCAGGAGGCGCTAAAGTAGATTAATACAGTGGTGTCAAAATGTACAAAATTCGTGGTATACAAATTATATTGAACTAGGATTTTGAAAGAACTCCTATACAGATTTGTCAAAGAAATTATTATTTTTCAACTAAAAAGCCCTCCTATTCAATTTTATTGCCAGAAGATTAAATATATATATAAATTTCTGACTCATATCAGGGTCAATTTTCAGGTCTTTCAATTGAAGGCAATGGGTGCCACTAGGCCATACAAGTCTAAAATCAAGTTGGAACCTGAGCAACTGCATCAAAGGCATTACCTGGGCAAGCTAACTTTGTCTTGCAAACCAGCTGAGTTCTCCCCAACTTCCGACTCAGCAATGACCCATTGACAGCATTTCATTCAATTATCCTTCTGAATGAATAAGATTAGAAATAATAATTTCTGTTCAACATGTGATTGTGTTGATTATTTCTATGAATGAAATGCTGCCAGTTGGGTCATTGCTGAGTCGGGAAGTTGGGATAAATCGGCTGGTATATATACGAGCAGTTATATAGCCCAGGTAATTCCTATATATGCAGTTGCTCTCAGGTTCCAACTTCTTTTATACTTGTATGGCCTAGTGGGCATAACCCTTGCCTTTCAATTGAAAGACCTGGGTTCGATCCTGATGTAGTCAGAAATTTATTTCTGTTCCACACGTGATTGTGTGTTATATATATATATGTATATATATATGTTTATACATATATATATATATAATATATATATATATATATATATATATATATATATATATATATATATATATATATATATATACATATATATATATATATATATACATATATACATATATACATATATATACATATATATATATATATATATATATATATATATATATATATATATATATATATATATATATATATATATATATATATATATATATATATATATATATATATATATATATATATATATTTACGTTTTCCGTGGTTTTAGTTTGAAATATGCTCTGTGAGACAGGTAGCAACAATTTAAGGTAATTTAGCCTTGTGATTCTGACTTCGTGGGTGCAGGGAAAACGTAAAAAAAGAGGAAAACAAAGGAGAATTTCATATGAGCATAGGGCTCTGGTTACTGAGGGAAATATTACGTAAAACACGTGGGCACATTTAAAGGAGTGTATTTACATAAATGATATCAGTACGGGAAAGAGGAACTCAAGTAGATTACTATCCTGAAGGGGATTCCCTACGGGATTGAATGAAACTTGGGGATTCAGACACAGTCCGAGAAGCTTCCACGAAATAGGATCCCTCTGAAATGAGAGATATGCACATTATACGCCAGTAATGAAAATAGACAAAAGAATAATGAATTGAGGCTGCACTGAGGGTGCCAAAGGAGTAATAAAGAATTAATACTGCCGATGCAAGAGGCGCACGGACATTAGACAAGGAGATTTCTGGCTTTCTCTTTAAGAAAATATTACGAGACAAAAGCGTGACTGAAATGGGGCTCTTCAGGGCACTTTACCTTAGCAGATTTTCCGAGGGCGCGTAGAAGGCAGTCCGTGGATGACTTGCGATTTCCGAGGGCGAGTTTCTTCCACGTGGTGAGATGCAAGGGCTTCCGTAAAGGGGCAAGGCGATGGGGACTCCTCGAAACTCAAGCAATGGCGTGTGGGCTCGAGGAATACGGTCGAAGGGCACGAGGAAAAGTATACTTTGGAAAGGGCCACGTGGTTAGGATGCAAGGGCATCGATGGGGCCAGGTGTTGAGGGCGTCTTCATTCCATATCTTCCAGCCAGCGTGTGTGTGAGACCTCGTGGGCTTTCTGCTTTATCCCCTCCTATGGGGCAGGGGTGCGTCCAACACAGATGCTTTGACTCATTGCACCTGCTGCCCTGCAGGGTTTTGGCCTGTAGGAGAAACACCCAAGCCAGATTACTTTTGCCTCGAAGGAAAGATCTTTATAAAAAATGGGAGCGCCTTTAATCTTTTAAACCCCTGTTTTTAAGTCGATAGACAGATGGTCTATCGATCGGCCGGCTGGCAGTAAATGAAACACGACAGAACAACCAACAACAACAAAGGAGGGGGGGGAGGGGAGGCAATTTGCTAGCGAATTCTTGCTAATCATAATACCTCCCCATACAAGATGATGTACATACCTCCTTCGGGTGTGTACATCGATATTCAAGAATGAGCGGCAAATGCTTTACATTACTCTACATTCTGCCTTGCAATGAACTTTACTCCTAAGGGTTTTATGAAGCTGTGACGTTACTTTTAATAACACATTGGGACAATTTTCGTTAACAGAACGCAAAGTGGTTTAAACACTTGCAAAAGAATAATTACTTTAGATTTGGTTACCCACTGGTAACTTTATAATGTGACTCGAACAATTGTGAATTAATTAAGATTATAGGACCACGTATATGAGGCTATGGCCAACAAATGAAAAGAAAGGCTATTGTTCAAGAATTAAAATACACGGTTACTTAATTTTAGATAAAATGCATGCGGTTAGTACAATCTGCCTTGAAGAGGCTGTGTAAATGAAAAACAGCGTTTATTTTTTTTGTAAATGACATCCCCTTTTACTCCATATTGTAATGACTATACAAATTCGCATTGATAATTTATCTTCGTTTTAATGTGCTTTGCTCAGCTATCGTTCAACGCGAGCTGAGGATGACCCACACACCGGAATTTGACAGTCGTATGCGGGCGAGAGTATTCGCGAGGTTTTAATTCGCTAACCTTAAACTACGCTAATTTTATCCACTGCCCACTCGACTACAATGTTATGACGGGGCGAGCAGACAAAAGATGTGGGGTCTTAGGACAAACAGAGATCTTGGAAGGAATGGAAGGGGAAAAGGGATAATAATAACAAAAGGAAAATTACCAAGACGTTACGAATGAAACTTGACCGCATATGAAAGGCGGGACGCGTCCCTCAGAGCTTACAAAAGGGGCATTTAAATCACAAGGGCAAGAGTTTGACTCGCGATTCATTAAAATAAAGATAACTAAATGACTAAAAGAAAGTAAATGATATTGGCAGAAGAGCTAAGGTAAAAAGAGTGAGGGTTTTATTGTGTTAGGCGGGAATTTATTTTCCTTCGCCTATAAATTACGGCCCGGACTATCACTTCAGTCCCAGGGCGAGGAAAGTGCACCCGAAGGGCGCGACTCCTTCAGGAGGGGCTGACACGCACGCCCGGTGCCAAGGTATGGGCGCAAGGGCGTGCCACTTCTCACTCTGTTATTCTTAATGATTTATACATTGTGTGGGGAATGGTATCCCGTATTTAATTGCCTCTTGTGGGGATAATTTAAGGAAGATTAATAGAAGGTGATAAGAGATAGAAGTTCCTGAGGAACGGAAGAAGATAGAGGAGGCCTGACATCCCCTTCTGGATTAGGGTGCCAAGACCTTCGAAAGATGAAATGGCGGCACAGGTGCCATGGGAGCTCTAGAGCTCTTTGTAAACTACCTGGAATTTCCCACGCCCGTGGTAATTTCGCCTCGAGCCTTTCTTAATGGGACAGTCGTCCTCGGCCGGGGAAGCGGAGGGCCCGCGACCGGAGGGCGGCACGGAGTGCCACCTGGGCCTGCTGCTGCGACAGCTGACGCAGGAGCGTTCCGTGCTGGTTCTACCATAATCCGTCGCAGCTCTTGTAGTTCATCGGCCAAGGGAGATATGGCAGAATCCTGACTTGCAATTGCGTCGGCGACGGGCTGAGGCAGAGAGGAGGCGGTCGGGGGTGGCGTGAGCGGCTCGCAGGTATCGATGACCAGCTCAGGCACGGGTTGCGAGGCCGCACCTGCAGGTTAGCTTCGCGGTGGTCGGGAGGAACCGTCTCTCTGACCGACGCTGGTAGCGGTGCCAGGCCGGGGAAGAGAGGGGGTCCTGAGTTGGATCCCGTGAATGGAGATCGGCGTAGTGCTCTGGCGCTGGCACTGGGGCAGAGTCAGGCGCTATCAGAGGTTTCTTGGGCTCGTCGGTCAGGGCCGGACGAAGCTTGGCCCTGCTCGGGCATGCAAGTGGCACCGGCAGGAATTTGGCATCTCCTGAAGGGAGATTTGATTGGAGCCCTGGCACTGGCACTGAGGCAGGGCCGGGCACTGGAATGGATCGGGAACCGATCGGGGGCCACTGTACATCGTACTCAGGTGGCGCTGGTGGGGACTGCACGTCCTCCTGGTACCCAGGGGCGCCAGTCTTGGCTGAGGGAGAAGCGGGGAGGATTACTCGCGCCCGCGGGAATGATTCGGGAATGGGGACCCCTAGATTGTCGTGATTTCGGTGGGGACTGAAAGTCCTGTCCCAGGATGACGTCATAGCCTCCGGGAGATGGCTTGCTACTGCAAGATTGCAAATTTTGCATTGGTGAGGTCTTGTGACTCTCAATTGGACCGTAGGGAGTATCATTTAAATTGATTTATTCCCTCGATCGTGACGAGTTTTCGTCTGTTGACGATAGCTCCGTGAGGAACTCTGTCCCTCCAGATGAGGGAGATTTGTGCGCCGGAGTCCTCGAAAGCAGTGACTCGGCGCCGCGGGCTCGCTACCTCGTGGAGGGGGCCACGTATACAGGCCCTTCGGCGGGAGGGCCTAATGACTTGGGATCTGTGACGGCCAAGGCGACGGTGGGAGTAGTTGATTTGTTATTGCGTGGGCATTTTGCCCATGCGGGAGAATGGCCATAAACCTTGCACGCCGTGCAAAAGGTCTGGCTAAAGTCTTTCCGCGCTGCCCCTGTGGAGGGCGCAGGCGAGTTATTTGTCGGTTTTCCGGGAGAGAGGAGCCGGTTTCTTGTTCCGGCACTGTTCGGAGGAATGCCCCGTTTTCTTGCAATAATGGCAAGTTAGGGGCTTGCCCGAGTTCCCATTTTTGTGGGAATTTGAACCTCCGAGGAGGGACGGGGGATTTATCTTCCGCCCCATGGATCCTTCTTGAGGGTGGTGAGTTTCCCACATATCTGCTATTCGGCAACACTCGGTGAGGGTTGCTGGGGCTTTTTCCACTATATGGGTGGCGAGGGCAGGAGGGGCGTAGCGCAGGAAATGCTCGAATTTAAACCGCTCGAGTACCTCGGCGGTGTTAGTGGCTCCTTCGGAATCGAGCCATTTTGTCAACGCCCGCTCCGAATGGTACGCCCAATCGGACCAAGTCTGGCCTGCTTCTCTGGGCTGCTCTCTCAACGTCTCCTCCACCGCTCGGGGTAATCTCGCACGCCTTTGTAACTGCTTGGCGTCATGGCTTCCCAGTTTCCCGATCGTCTCTGCGGGAAGGGCGTGGTAGGCAACGAGGGGCCTTTCCGCCCAGGAATTTAGTGAGAACAAGGGAGAGTTCCGCGGGGGAGAGATCGCAGCACTCCAGGACTCGTTCGGCCCTTTCAAGCCATACTTCAGGTTCGGACTCGGTCCATTTTGGCATGAACGAGTGAGCTTGGCTGAGGGCACTCATCCCCGCGGCAGGGGGCGGGGGGGTGGCGGGCTGTCGTTCTAGCATCTGGAGCTCGTGGGCGCGCTGTCGCTCTCGATCTTCCCATTCTCGTTCCTCCCTTTTCTCTTGGGCGATTCTGTCTCTCTCTCTCTCCTCACGTTCTCTCTCCCTCTCTGCACGTTCTTTTTCCTCCCGTTGTTCTTGAGCGATTCGTTCTCTCTCCTCTCGTTGTTCTTGGGCAATTCGTTCTCTCTCTCTCTCTCTGCACGTTCTCTCTCCCTCTCTTCACGTTCTCTTGCTCTCTCCGCCTTGGCATCGTCCACTCGTTCTTGAACCCATGCTCTCAGATCTTGCCCGATAGTCCATGTCCTTCCCAGCGGACATGTAGAATTTGAAATCCTCGTTTTGTTGGGCTCTGGTATTAGCCATCTTGAAATAATGGGTATATGATATGTCTGAAGACTCAGGTTGTCTGAAAAGACTCAATTGCAGGAATCTGAAACACTCAATTGTTCAGACTGCAGGAGAATGGATCTGTCCGAATAAGACAGTTGGTTAGTAAGTCTGAGGAGACTTTTGTTAAAATTGGATGTGTCTTGGAAAGACGTGGTTGTTCTTGGCGAACGAATTCTAATATGCGTCTCGGAAGGCGTGGTGGGATTTTGTCACGCTTCGGACTTGGCGGCTGTAGCGTGAAGTTAAGGAGTTGTTCTAACGAACTAGAATGATCAGTCCAGTAAGGGCTTAGATGTGTGTGAACTACACTATATATAATGTCTCAAAAGGACTTAATTCTGGGTTCCCGCAGGAATGAGAAATTCTCGCCACGTGCGACGTAGAATTTTTGTATGAGTCTCTGAGGACTGGGGTTTGGAGGAATTCTCGCCACGTGCGACGTAGAATTTTAGGAGTCTCTGAGGACTGGAATTTGGAGAAATTCTCGCCACGTGCGACGTAGAATTTTAGGAGTCTCTGAGGACTGGAATTTGAGGACTGGAATTTGGAGAAATTCTCTGGAATTTGGAGAAATTCCGCCACGTGCGACGTAAATTTTGGAGAAATTCAGACATAGAATTTTAGGAGTCACCCAGGACTTGGAATTACGATTCGTCCCTTAGGACTTAGAAATTACTTCGTCCCTTAATTAGAAATTACTAACAAACCCAAAGAAAAATGTATGCTGGGAAATGAATGGGGGAAAAAAATGCTACACACGCGGGCATGGGCGGGGTGGGGGTGCAGGTCATTTGGCCAACACCGGAGGTATTTTTAGATTCTGGGTGAATGAACCCGTATATTTATATACCGTCTGGGATTCGGAGAATTTCCCAGTCGTCTGAGAGGATAACAATACAACGGCCTAGTAATTTTCCCTATAAGCGGAGTTTAAATTTCGCTTTCCTAACACCTAACTCGAATTCTAACTACACTGAGAGAATTTCAGCAATGCAAGCTGACTTCGTCGTGTCCCACGTTTGAATTTTATTCGCGCCTAAATATAACAGTTAAGCTAATTCGAAATAAAGAGTAAAATTTATCACAGAGGAATTTCTTTCGCACTATTCCTCGAAGCAAGAATATGGCAAGGGATTTTAACACAGAGGAATTTCGCACTATTCCTCGAAGCAAGGATGGTTAGCACTGGTTATTTCTAACTACCTATCCTGAAAGGCATGCATTAACGAATCTAATACGGCGGTTCTTTTCTCTCAGTGAATACATGCGTCCCTATTTCTAATTCTAGGAACAGTCACGATTGTAAAAGGTTTTGCTAAGATAAACACATTACTTACGTGGAATTTTCTGGATCTGTGTGCTGGTTTTACACACAAGGTTCGTAATTGTCTCGTACCCAGCTTAGCTTTGCTAATAGCTGATCTGGCAAGTTGCAAATGCAATAAAGCAACGCTAGGGAACTGCAACTGCAAAACGAGATCTATGGCTAGGTCGCCATTTTTACGTTTTTCCGTGGTTTTAGTTTGAAATATGCTCTGTGAGACAGGTAGCAACAATTTAAGGTAATTTAGCCTTGTGATTCTGACCTCGTGGGTACGGGAAAACGTAAAAAAAAGAGGAAATCAAAGGAGAATTTCATATGAGCATAGGGCTCTGGTTACTGAGGGAAATATTACGTAAAACACGTGGGCACATTTAAAGGAGTGTATTTACATAAATGATATCAGTACGGGAAAGAGGAACTCAAGTAGATTACTATCCTGAAGGGGATTCTACGGGATTGAATGAAACTTGGGGATTCAGACACAGTCCGAGAAGCTTCCACGAAATAGGATCCTCTGAAATGAGATATGCACATTATACGCCAGTAATGAAAATAGACAAAAGAATAATGAATTCGAGGCTGCACTGAGGGTGCCAAAGGAGTAATAAAAATTAATACTGCCGATGCAAGAGGCGCACGGACGATTAGACAAGGAGATTTCTGGCTTTCTCCTTAAGAAAATACTACGAGACAAAAGCGTGACTGAAATGGAGCTCTTCAGGGCACTTTACCTTAGCAGATTTTCCGAGGCGCGTAGAAGGCAGTCCGTGGATGACTTGCGATTTCGAGGGCGAGTTTCTTCCACGTGGTGAGATGCAAGGGCTTCCGTAAAGGGGCAGGCGATGGGGACTCCTCGAAACTCCAAGCAATGGCGTGTGGGCTCGAGGAATACGGTCGAAGGGCACGAGGAAAAGTATACTTTGGAAAGGGCCACGTGGTTAGGATGCAAGGGCATCGATGGGGCCAGGTGTTGGGGACGTCTTCATTCCATATCTTCCAGCCCGCGTGTGTGTGTCGACCTCGTGGGTTTCTGCTTTATCCCCCTATGGGGCAGGGGTGCGTCCAACACAGATGCTTTGACTCATTGCACCTGCACTTTTTTTTTGCAGGAGGGTTTGGCCTGTAGGAGAAACACCCAAGCCAGATTACTTTTGCCTCGAAGGAAAGATCTTTATAAAAAATGGGAGCGCCTTTAATCTTTTAAACCCCTGTTTTTAAGTCGATAGACAGATGGTCTATCGATCGGCCGGCTGGCAGTAAATGAAACACAACAGAACAACCAACAACAACAAAGGAGGGGAGGGGAGGCAATTTGCTATGAATTCTTGCTAATCATAATAATATATATATATATATATATATATATATATATATATATATATATATATATATATATATATATATATATATTTATTTATGTAATATAAAAAGTATATATCGTCATAAACGTGGCGTCCTTTTTGAAGACATTTGTCAAAGGTATTGTATGGTCAAAGACAAGAAGCTTTCTAACCTCACTCAACGACCGTGACCCAACCATACAGGACAATGGAGAGTCTTCCTTAGCGCATTTAAGCACCAGGAAAGGAAATTCTACATATTTTCAAATATTTCCAACATGGAAAAAAACACCGGTCAGTTAATTGACATTTAAAGATTGATGGATCGTGTGACTGTTGCAACAGGAGTGAGTGAAAGAACCATATTTCTGTTGCATTTGAAGTATACTGCACCCAAGGCCAATACAAAGAGGTCAGGCGGACAGAACTGTCACCTTCCCCCCTCTCTCTCACTGTGACGTCGCGCCGGGCATAACTGGTGATTCACTGGTGGGCCGCGGCCTTGTAGATTAAGTCATTATTGATATTTCCCTTTGAGTAATTCTTGCTCTTGACTGTTAATCTGATACTTCCGTTATCAGAAAATCCAGAGAATGCCCAAGCAATTTTGTTAACAAAAATATTACTGTAGCCTTATTAACAGTACACCATGTGAATTGAGGAAGCATTTTTGGTGAGTATTGAAGGAAACAAGGTTGTAGTTGTAACTTTTATTAATGAAAATAATTTCTGCACAGTTGAATACAAACAACCTTTATTTATTTTACAACATAAATAAAGTATTTATACATCTAAATATTTAACTTTATTTTTTTCTTGCATCTCCCCGACCATTTTCTATTTTTGTCTTTCTCTTCTTCATTTTAATAGTATTATTTAAGTGCCTTAGTGTAAAATATATAGAGATCTTTATCAAAGAATTCAATAATCTCTTCAGGGACCTCTATTCCCTGATTGTTGCAATTCAGCGACAAAGAGTTTCTGCATGCTTTCCCTTCTAAAAGTGATGAACCGTGAATTGTGTTGAAGACTTCTCGTAGGACAGTTAATTGAGAAGAAAATTCCTCTGATGAATTACAGCTCACGTCTGTTTACCATTCCAATCCCACGATTCATTTGCATTTTTACACTCATCTTTTTTCCTAATTGTGGATATTTTGTAGAAAACTTTTGACAATATAACTACCTATATATTTAAGAGCATCTTCTATTACAATGGCAGCCGTTTTTCGTTTTCTTTATCCAGATTCTTTATCCAGAATCTGATTGTTTATATCTTCTGTGGGGCATTCAAAATCTAAATCTCTAAACAATGAGCTGGCCAAGTATATTTCTAATGCCAATTCTCTATCTTCACTGTATTTTGAATTGCATGCAGACTCATTTGTCAACATGTGTGTTGCTCTTTGCAATGATGTTTGTTTTTCACTAATTATTTTTACATCTTTTCCCAGAATCAATGACCTAAGCCTAAAATTAAATTCAACAGCATTAAGGTGGTCGCATGTGCCCATATGCAATCGGAACAGATGCTCTAGGCAGTCTTGATTCAACTTTTGCGTCATGATGTAATCTACATTAAAAACATCTTTAACCTTATTAGAAAGACCATTAACCGAAAGAAATTATGCCTTTTGAAATTTGTACAGACATCTCGTTTTCTGTGATTTTACTTTTAAAGTAGTCATTACCTATATGACCTTTTCCAAAGTATTTCATGAGATTCTTTATTAATCCCAAAACCATTTCTCGCCGGTATATTGCCATATAATGTTTGAATTCATTATATCAAACTAGTCGTTTATCATTGAGATAAAATCAAATTAAAGTATCTTGCCAGTTATTGGATTCCAACAGACCTCTACTTCCCAAATACCTTAAAGCACTTGCACAAGATGA